>NC_087218.1:30052575-30075075 GCF_015104395.2 Macrobrachium nipponense | reverse complement strand
TAGCAGCTGTGCAAAAAAATAAATAGTTACTTCTTCATGAGAGAGAGAGAGAGAGAGAGAGAGAGAGAGAGAGAGAGAGAGAGAGAGAGAGATGGGGGGGGGGGGGGGGAATATGAACGGGAACCGACGGAAATTAGTCGGATAGCTCAAGCTCAACTTCGAGCTGCTTGTGGATCCTAGTAAGTAGGCTCAGCAGCAATTTCGGCCGAATTCCTCTGGAGAGAGAGAGAGAGAGAGAGAGAGAGAGAGGAGAGAGAGAGACTCCTTATCCAGAGATATGCGTCAACGGAGCCTCTTCCAAATTTCTATGGTTTAGCCCCGTCTTCTATATCAAGGAATGGAGCGTATTTGTGGCTCCACCCACTCATCCACTATCAGTTGGCAGGCTATCCACATGGTGTAGCCACATGTCCATGGATAAGCGGCAAGCGTTAGAACAACATTAGCGGCGTTTTATGTGAGCAGAGGCTGCCCTCTCCTCGTCCGAGAAACGGCGCCCCTTCCCCCCTCTCTCAACAACCAACCCTCCCCCCCCCACAAACAGCATCACTTCCCTCACCGCATCCCCTTCCCCACCCGCCACCCTACCCCAAACAACCAGGCAGGCAGGCAGGCAACCAACAAAAGTCTCCTGCACGAAAAACCTTCTCATCATCAACCAACCTCCATTTCCTCTTCTCCTCTCCGCTTCTGCTTCTTCACCACCAACAGGCAGGTCCCTCCCTCTCCCCACTTCCCCTTTCCCCCCACCCCACCACCGCCGCCGCATCGAACACCAACCTCACTCAGTATTCCAGCAACGTCCACTCACCGCTGCACCGCGATAAAGATCAACCTTGCGTCTGGACCACAATCATACCCAGTACGCGCGGGGCATCCTACCCAAGATTCGCCCTTACGGGCCGGCTCCACAGGGCACAAGATCGAGGAGGGCCGGGGGAGGCGGGATGCGCCCATCGCCCGTCGGAGGGCAAGGTACACCCATGCCATCGTGCAAAAATGGTAAGTTGCGATTCTGCCGTCGCGAGCCTCGGTTGGGGCTGGAACGGAGTAATGAATAAAACTCATTATATCTTGTATAGCCACCAACACAATTATAGCCAATCTTCCAGCCTGCACCCCGTACCCCTCCACCCCTTCCCCAACCCCTAACCCCACCCTCGCCCCAAAATAAGCCCTTCGATGCCCATACCAACGGATCAAGAGGGGAAAACGAACACCGACACCCGAAAGAGAAGAGACAAGTAAGAGAGAGAGAGAGAGAGAGAGAGAGAGAGAGAGAGAGAGAGAGAGAGAGAGACTATGCCACCTTGCAGGTCGAAATGAAGAGTATACAAGGAGGTATACTGATATTAACTGCAGAAATGAAGCAGCTTTAATTCCATTGTAGAAAAAGAATTGATGCAGCATCCTCTCACCAAATGCTTCAAATCTTCTCAAGAACAGGCCAGCATGAGACATCTACATAGCATCCGTCACTTGAAGACCAAAGCAACGGTGAGAAGGATACTATGGCATCCATCCATCCACCCTTATATGCACACGAGATTCTTAAAATTCTCCAGTGACTCATCGGGCCCAAGAAAGACAGGAAGGAAGGAAGGAGCCTTCCATACGCGTTCCAGTAAAACAAGAACTTTCTTATGTAACCACACGACGACACGAACCTTGTGTGCAAGGCGACCTTCTGCCGGTGGTGCGTCCTTATCAACTTCTTCATGCAAGACATTATGGCTGGCCGCTGCAACTAGCTGCCTCTCGAAAGCGCCGGAGGAGCTCAAACCCGCTTCTAAAAGGAAGGAAATCCCACAGAGCGTTTTAGTATCAGAATACTGCGACATGGACGTCCATCAAAATAAAAAATAGAAGAGTGCTTGAGTTAGCTATAGCTTATAAAAGGGAGGAAAGCATCCTGGGCGTTTTGTATCACAATATCGCAATACGGACAGTCAACTATACAGAAAGTGCGTGAGTTGGCTGTAGCTTACAAAGAGGAGGAAATCCTACAGAGGGTATATACCTAAATCAACTATAGTGAAGAGACGGGGCCCCTAAAGATGAATTTCTTAAGAATGTCAGCTTAAACCCTGCATTAACAAATTTAACATTTAAATAATACAAACCAGTCAGTCCTACACTGAATATATATAGTAATGGACTAACAAATACCAAGAAAGTTGTGTCCACTTTCACAATAAGCTAAACCAAATATCACTACACCAGCCTAATAAAAACATGTCAAAACTGCAATAAACATAAATAAAACAAAATACAAGTAGCCATGCATGAAACAAAGACCCCAAACACGCAGCCTACATCCAAATACCGGAGCCGAAGCAGCCATTTGGGAAAAGCTCAGCCCGGGCCGGGGCCGGTGTGCTATGAAGCCGTGCCCAGCTGTCTTCTTACCCAGAGTACGTTTCTCTTCGGGGCTAAAGTTGCACTCTTTAGCACTCTTGCACTCGGGCAACTCATTCCACAAAAGGACTGAAATCCAAACGTACCGATACAATGATCATCCCCAGACTGCTCACTCAGATTCCGGTGACACAAATGCTGTTGAGATTAAAATGGCATAAAGGCAAGCGCAGTTTAGATTATTAGGCTGGTTTTATGCCAACACGGGCTCTTGCTCTATATTCGAGCAAAATTTTTAAAATCGAAACAGGTGAAATACCACTTTTCAGAAAACCTAGAAATTTCAAGCGAAGATGAAAAGCATTACTACCCTAAAACAATAATTCGCCTTGTATTGTATAAATTTTTCATATTTTTATCTACTTATTTATTTGTCTTTCTTCGTTCCATTTCTAAAAACTGATCTCTTCTTTCTGTATTTTTCATTGTCTCCTGTAACTTCTTTAGCGTGATCACCATTTTCATGTATATATAAATGGCCCAAGTGGGCTTGTTCCATATGAATAGGGGTTTATCTTCTTAATAATAATAATAATAATAATAATAATAATGAATGGGGCTTGCTACTTTAATAAGTACGCTTAAGACTATGAAACGCATTCAATCATCCATTAAATAACAATCAAATTTGGCTAATTGCTTGAGTGAGAGAGAGAGAGAGAGAGAGATTCACCGCCATGTTTCTCGACATTTCATTAAGATCGTGAGCTAACATTTACTACATCCACTGCCCACAAAAAATTGAAAATAAAACGTATAGATCTTTTTGACACGCAGAGCTACCCATCCAGATAAATAAAAAAAATAGATTGGGTAAACAACAACTGATGGCTAGCTTTCACAATGAAGAAGAATAAACGAACACATTTTTTTTACATAACCACGAATGAATAAGTTAGTTTCTCTTGATAAAAACATCACGAAAAATTGAATGACTTTTGGAACTGGAATTGGAATATAATATCCAAGCCAAAGGCCTAGCCCTGGGACCTATGACGTCATTCAGCGCTGAAATAATGGTGAAACACTTGTCAGGAGAGCGTGGAAAGTAAGATGGAAGAAAGATAAAATGAACAGATTTTTAATAAAAGAAATGAAAAGCGTTGCAGCTAAGGGTCCAGGGAACGCTGCAAAGAACCTTAAGTAATGCTTACAGTGCACCGCGTGAGGTACACTGACGGCACTAACCCCCTAAGGGATAAATGACTTTTGATACAAGTAAAAATAAGGAGGGGAATTTGAGCAAAAATATTGATTATCTGCTTTTCAGTTTCCAAAGCATTTGAACGATAATTAGGCTAACCGAACAAAGTATAACAGCAACAACACACCTCTTCATCAACAATGGCTGACACACTTTCTGTACGTATAATATCACATGCAATAAAAGTTAAACACAAACTCATTACTTCAGGTATTTCGGAAAAATCATTTGTACGCAGAAATATTAATCATATTGTAATGCTATTTAATATAATATGTACAATTACAAACATTTTTGCTACAAATTAAAACGAGTGAGTGCCTTGTGATGAAGAGGATTTTTCCACAAAACAATAACGTTTTTATGTAGTTCCACGAACAGCAATTCAACACTC
The DNA here is from genome assembly GCF_015104395.2 of Macrobrachium nipponense. NCBI lineage: Eukaryota > Metazoa > Arthropoda > Malacostraca > Decapoda > Palaemonidae > Macrobrachium > Macrobrachium nipponense. The sequence goes on along the minus strand of NC_087218.1, from coordinate 30,071,059 downwards.
ATCAATTTTTTTAACAAAGCGTTTACAGATTACTTGTATTCAGAGGGTAAGGGTTAACAATAGAAACTGACACTGTCAACAATAAATTAATCTTTTATTATCACGAAATTCAATAAAATACATTATCCACGAAAACACCAGCGTATCTCTTCATGAATTTCAGTAAAATACATTAACCTTGAAAACACCAGTGTATCTTTTCCTGAATTTCAGTAAAATACATTAACCTTAAATACGCAAAATGTATCTCACGAATTTCAATACAATACATTAACCTTTATTACACAGAAATCTCTTCATGAATATCAGTAAAATACATTAACCTTTAATACACCAGAGAATTTCTTCATGAATTTCAATAAAATACATTACCCTGGAATATATCAGTGTCTCTCTTCAGCAGTAAATCAAATAAAAAAAATAATATAATCTCTCTCTCTTTATAACAAAAACTACACACCCAGTACAAGCGAATTTTGTTGATGCAATAGAATTGTCAGAAAGGAAACTCCTACTCATCTCTCTCTTAAGTACATATATATACATACATACATACGTATGCGTACACATTTACACATAAACAAACATGCCTTTGCAACGAATAAACAAGGAACGTAATAACCCATCGTCCATACAGCACTCTTCCCTAATGGACCTTCCAACACTGTAAGCTATGCTGGTACTCAATGGACACTGTGACAGCAGCGCCCTCTACTTTGGCACTCGATGGACACAGTAACAGTACTCCCATCTAGTTTAGTAATCAATGGACACTGTAACAGCAGCGCCATCTACTTCGGGACTCAATGGACACTAACAGCAGTGGCATCTACTTTGGGACTCAATGGACACTAACAGCAGTGGCATCTACTTTGGGACTCAATGGACACTAACAGCAGTGGCATCTACTTCGGGACTCAATGGACACTGTAACAGCAGTGGCATCTACTTTGGGACTCAATGGACACTAACAGCAGTGGCATCTACTTTGGGACTCAATGGACACTGTAACAGCAGCGCCATCTACTTCGGGACTCAATGGACACTAACAGCAGCGCCATCTACTTCGGGACTCAATGGACACTAACAGCAGTGGCATCTACTTCGGGACTCAATGGACAGTAACAGCAGCATCACTTTGGACTCAATGGAACCACTAACAGCAGTGGCATCTAACTTCGGGACCTCAATGGACATTGGGCTATCTACTTTGGGACTCATGGACCACTAAACAAGGGCAGGGTGGCATCGGCTTCGGGACTCAATTGACACTAACAGCATGTGGCATCTACTTTCGGGACTCATGGGGACACTAACAGCGTGGCATCTACTTTGGGACTCAATGGACCTAACAGCCTGGCATACTTTGGGACTCAATTGGACACTAACACATTGGCATCTACTTTGGGGCCTCAATTGGACACTAACAGCATGGCCTCCTATTTCGGGACCAATGGCACTAACGCAAGGCCTCTTACTTTGGGACTCAATGGACACTAACACAGTGGCATCTACTTCGTGACTCAAGACACTAACACAGGTGGGCATCTACTGGGATCACTGGAGGCATAACAGCAGTGGCATCTACTTTGGGACTCAATGGACACTAACAGCAGTGGCATCTACTTCGTGACTCAATGGACACTAACAGCAGTGGCATCTACTTTGGGACTCAATGGACACTAACAGCAGTGGCATCTACTTCGTGACCTCATGAACACTAACAGCGTGGCGGATCTACTTCGGTGGACTCAATGGACACTTAACAGCAGTGGCATCTACTTCGGGCTCAAATGGACACTAACCAGCAGTGGGCATCTACTGGGACTCATGGAACTACATTGGCAGGGCCTCTACTTTGTCATTGAACGCTGACACTCGTCACCACAGCGAGTCCTTTTTTAGAATGGCGAGTGTCTTAAATATCCAATAAGAAGACAACAGATTTCAGAGTATAATTCTCCAGGGAGTTTAATGATCTTTAATCTATAAATATCGATTATATCAGCGATTCCCAACCACCGTTTCGCAGAACTCTGTGGTTCCACAGATCGTAAGCAGGCGTTCCGCAAGAAGTCGTGAAATAAATATGTATCACAAATCTAAGAACGGACTGACTTTTATTCTCTCTCTCTCTCTCTCTCCTTCTATATATATATATATATATATATATATATATATATATATATATATATATATATATATATATATATATATATATATATATATATATGTATGTGTGTGTGTGTGTGTGTGTGTGTGTGTAAATAGATTCTTCTGTTAAAACAGGATACGTCTCAAGTATAAAAGGCCCATTAAAACACTTTGGTTTAAAGCTGACTATATTTCGGTAGTCTGACTACCACCCTTATCAAATATAGTCCTTAGCTTTAAACCAAAGTGTTTTAATGGGCCTTTTATACTTTAGATGTATAAATAACTAAATATATATATACTATATATATATGTCTCCGTTGTACAGAAACGTTCCCAGGGATGGGAAAAATTATTTGAGGGTTCCTTGAAGGTATTATGTTTGGAAATCACTTAATTAAATGAAAGATGAACAAAAGACTGGTACGATGTTCACTGTCAAGATGATACTTATGGCCGCCTCGAGAATCTAAATTTTGAAAACAGAGTGACCGGAAATAGCCGACATAGAGATCATTTTCCAATTGGTATTAAACATATTAATGTGAGTTAGAATAACTTACGGGACCTTAAAATGGCTATACTCACAAGCGAAGACAATAAAATGAAGAAAGAACTGCAGACTCACATTGAATGACAATTTGACGGAATAAAGAAGTAGCTATCTAGGGTACGGGAGCTATTTAATTTATACAAACTGACCTTTTTAAAAATGTACACAATAATGTTCATAAGAGGCTATGACATTTGCTTCTCAATTTCATTCAAGTGGTTCTGATTTCCCTCGTAAATATATAAAAAAATAGACAATAATAATAATTAATAATAATAATAATCATAATAAACAATAACAATATATTATTAATATGTAATACCAGCCTCCCTTCATCTTGAGCTGATCCTCACTTCAATCGAGATTCGTGTGTGCGCGATGTAAATTAAACAAAAATTCGCCTTTGTATTAAGCTCGGTGCCTCTCCTCTCTCTCTCTCTCTCTCGTCTCTCTCCCCCGTCCTCTTTCTCCTCCTCCTCGCTCTCCTCCTCTCCCTCTCCCTCCGTCTCAGCAGTACGGGGACATAACAAACTGCTAATGAATTCGTGCGACGGCGGGAAAAAAAAGCAGGCATGCAAACATATTTTGACCGGGCCAAAAGGGATTCCCGAAGAGATGAGTCACGGCACCAATTTCCTTGACATGCAACAACTGACCCTATTACCATGACGCTCTTGTGCCCCCCCCCCCACCCACCCCCCCCCTCCCCCCCCCCCCCCCCCCCGTTCCCCCCCAACCCAACCCATTCCCACATCCTCCTCCACTTTTTATCTCAAACGTTAATTACAATTTCGCCGATAACGACTCTGTTTCTGAAGAGAAGGGTGTGCTAGATAAAAGGGGGCCGCTAAATATTAGCCTATGGTCAATACGAGTCGCAATCACTGACCCTCCTGCGATAATCAAACCTTGTTGGATAAACAAACAAACTCAAATAAAAATAATTGCATAAATAAACCAATAAAACGAAAATCATACAACATTCAACTCTCATACAAAACTTTATGCATCGACGGCCTTAAGAGGTCCAGAAACGTTTCTTGAAAAATGAGAGAGAGAGAGAGAGAGAGAGAGAGAGAGAGAGAGAGAGAGAGAGAGAGAGAGAAACAACGAGTGACCATCCAAACTACTCCTGTCGATGAAAAATTTCACCATGAACATACGCGGGGATACTTATTAATAAAAACAACTGCACTTCATGCAATCTTATTAACAGGCGAAACAGGGCAACGATACCCAATCATCTTCTTCCTGTTCTTCCATCGGGAACATACTCGTAAAATTCGGCATTCGAGAAAGCAGTTAATTATTACTAATTGCTCCACCATCCGCGCACTCAAAGCTGATAGCTACGAGAAATGACCCCAAGTATTCTATTCCACGAGCTACTCACCTTTAACTTGCAAATATAGCTGCTAACTTCTAAAGCTCGCGTTTTTATCCCGGTCTGTATCAACACGGTACGCATGCCATGGAAAAATGCCCGTTTACCATCATCAACATTCCGTCCGTTATCGGCGCTTGAAAAATGTTGCGTTTACTTACTCCGCTGGCGATCGGTACTACTACTCGTTATTAACCAAATGTAGCTTACACCAGACGGCAAAGCCCTGTTGTGAGTTTTCGAAATTCGATATATTTTCTACAAGGCAAATTCCTTCAAATGTTATTTATTTTCTATGCGTAAATTCCTATAAATGTTTTATATTTTCTATACGGTAAATTCCTTTAAATGCCATATATTTTCTATACGGAGTGTAAATGCTATGCATTTTCTGCAAAGAAAAGGTGTGTAAATGATATGTATTTTCGACATGAGAAAGGAGTTTAAATGCTATACATTTTTACATGGCAAAAGCGTTTAAAAGTTATATATTTTCTACAAGACAAAGGCATTTAAATGCTATATATTTTATACAAGGCAAAGACGTTTAAATACTATATATTTTATACAAGGTAAAGACGTTTAAATACTATATATTTTATACAAGGCAAAGGCGTTTAAATGCTATATATTTTCTACAGGTCACAGGCGTTTAAATGCCATATATTTTATACAAGACAAAGGCGTTGAATGTTATAAATTTTCTGAAAGGCAAATGCGTTTAAATGCTTTATATTCTATATAAGGGAAACGCGTTTAAATATTTGCTATATATTTCCTACGAGACAAAGCCGTTTAAATGCTACATATTTTCTACAAGGCAAAGTCTATGAAATGCTATATATTTTTCTTTCTCAATCATCGAGTACACTTTTGGTTTGTAGAACCCACATGAATAATTCTTATTATAAAGATCACAATCATTATTACTGGTAAAAATCTTTTTTGTTATCGCGGGAATTATTTGAAAGAAAAAATGTTCCGTACCCGTACAATATTGGTCACTATCATTGTAATATATATATAACTTCAGAATTATTTGTAATGTCTACTGCGTATCTTGCGGAATAAAGGAATTATTATTATTATCACTAGTATTGCACAATCAGGGATAAACAACAGACTTTAGTTTCCGCTAAGTTTGAGGACATAGCAATATATCTCAAAAGAGGAAAATGTAAGTATCCTACTTACGAAAGCAGGCAAGGTGATGATTATAAAAGAGAAGTACTAAGACTCTCTCTCTCTCTCTCTCTCTCTCTCTCTCTCTCTCTCTCTCCCCTGCTTCGATTATTTTGTTTCCTTGATCTTCGAACCATTATGAGGTTATTTCAAAAATTTACGCTTAATAGATTTTCTCATTTTTGTTCCCCTTCCCACTCCCCCTCCCCAACCCCTCCGTTGCAATTAGGTCCGCATTTTCTGACAACCCCCCTCCCTTCCCCTGCCCCCCTCTCATGGGCTTCACATGCCACTATTATTTTTTTTTCTCTCCAGGAAGTACAATCATTAAGCCATCTAACGCTATTATCGGAAATAATGACGTGGGCCAGGCCTCTGACAAGACCGTCTTTTAAACCTACTACAGCCCAGAAAGAAGGCTGTCAGGATATCGGGAAAAACTACAACCTTGGAGGAATAATAGTACCTAATTCATCCAAGACTACAACGCCTCCCTGCACACAAATATACTATAAACAAAGGTGACTCCTTTATTTGATTGGAATAGAAAATTAAATGATATAGATAGATATATATTAGAAAAAATAAAAAAATTTATATAATTAAATGAATTATATATATATCTATATATATTATTTATAATAATAATTAAAAATATATATATATATTATAATTATATTATTATATAGATACCATACCAATATAATAGAAACTTTTTTAATACACCATTCATTATAATATAAACATATGGAAGATACACACACTTAGTAAAAATATATATATATAATATATATATATATATATATATATATATATATATATAATATATACATATACATATATTAGAGAGAGAGAAACTGCAGGAAGACTAAAGAGAACAGTGTATAATGCGTATAGGCCTACACACAGCCTCCAGCCGACAAAAACAACGGCCCAAACAGCCTCAGGGGGACAGAGAAGAACCGGAGTAGCTACAGCAGTTCTGCCAAAGGTCTCCTCCTCCTACACCAAACTCTCATCCAGTCGGATGTAGAGGATTATCGATGAAAGCACTCTCTCTCTCTTTCTCTCTCTCTCACACACACACACACACACACACACACAAAGGACTTCGTAATAACATCAAAAATATTAGATGGGTCTAGTGCATTCAGAACAGACTTGCCTAAATGTATATGTTCAGCCAACGAGCCCTTAGACTATAAGTGTTTACTGTGTTTTTAGTATAAAATGTACTACAAAGAGGGAAATCCTCAAAACAGTGTCATTTTCTAGCATTAGGTTACTACTACTCAGGGTTTTGTCTTGGCTACATCTAAAATGTGGAATAGCTTGCCTAACCCAGTTGTAGAATCTTTCTAAGTCCACATAGAGGGCAGCAAATCCATTCCTGCCCTCTGCCGCTGACGTCTCCTGAATTTCAGGTGTATCGCTTTTATTTCCTATTCCCTGATATTTATTTATTTATCACCTTTTTCCTACAACTTGTCTCTCTGCAGGCTGATTTCCCTCCACTCTGTCCATGAAGGTTTGCCGCTGAAAATTTAAAGAAAGAAAGAAGAGTAATCGATTAATTTATGATCTACATCCATATATATACTAAAATATATATATAGATAATATATATATATATATAATATATATATAATATATATATATATATATATATATATATGGATATAGATCATAAATTAATCGATTAGTATGTATGTATAGTGATAAATATATAATCGATATATATTATATATATATATATATATATATATATATAATATATATATATAATATATATATATAATATATGGTCTGTGTGTGTGTGTATGTGTGTGATGGAGTGAGTGCGTGCTGGCCTCACATAGCCAGGAACACCGAACCCGAACGTATAGTAATCACATCGGCTAAAATATGAAAAATGCAGACGCTAAACTCGGATGGATAAGAATCCACAAAAAGAGCATTCACTCACGTCACGAGCGTATTAATATGTATCTGACCGTTTATCGGGTCAATAAAGGCACAAAAGGATTTTTTCTCAGAATGTTTCTCATACTTGGCGTAAGTGCATTACTAACCTAAAGCAATCCTCCTTGTAATTTATATTCTACCTTTTTACTTATTTATCTATTAATCTGTTGATTTATTTTTTCCATTGGTTACCTATTCTTTATCTACTCTTTCGAATAAACACATTCTTTGGAAACTTAAGTTTCAAGTGAATAATTTCCAAGCACAAAATAATCTATACTTGAAAGACACTTGTCGTCTCTACCCTGTCCCATATTACAGCCCATTCTGACGGTACGGGTACAAAACTGTACATATGATTCTGTGTATTAGCTACATCCAATATCTAGGAAGCGCAAACTGAGGACGATAATGAAGCACTGTGCACACCTGCATTGTATGAAAACTTTCCAATTACTGATTCAATAACATACGATTAGGATAATGTATGCTAACGAGAGAAAGCAGTCTGTTATTTTCTACTCAGTGACTAAAATTCGGCAATCTAGGAGATGACATTGCCAAAGACGACCGAACGATAATGATACATTAAAGATTACATTTCACAAAGAAGCAATTTTCGCCACTTAATAGATGGGCTTAACATGAAAATGCAAAATTCAATTGAAAATTTATCTTCAGGAAAATAAAACTTTAAATTATCCACAGTCGATGTTTCGATGTTACGATAAAAGCAGTAATGCATCGAGAGAGAGAGAGAGAGAGAGAGAGAGAGAGAGAGAGAGAGAGAGAGAGAGAGAGAGAGAGAGAGAGTTTGTGTCATAAGGACACGATAGAATTCAGTCCCATTACGTTATTACGATGTAACTGGTAATGCATGAGAGAGAGAGAGAGAGAGAGAGAGAGAGAGAGAGAGAGAGAGAGAGAGAGAGAGAGAGAGAGAGAGAGAGTTGAACTTTGTCACAAGTACAAGGAAGAATCAAGCAACCCCTTTTCCCATTAGCCTTATAGATGGAGAGATAATTAAGCGGTATTCACCCACTGAAATGATGAATCAACTGGCGTTGTTGAGCACAATGGCGGCTGCTCACACCCCGAGAGTAATTTGCTTATCTGGGCCCTTCTCAAAAGAGGCAGAATGGAAACTCCTATGAAAAGGGAAAACAGGTGAACAACTCGACTCATTGTAATGCAGTAGGCTAATTACTATACGCTAAGGACTACGTATGTACATCTTCGAATCGGGAGCCGAGAGGCTTCGACGCTCTTGTAAGACTTACTTGGATCTGGACTTGATACTTCGAACCGAATTTAGAATTCTGTTTCAGACGTTCAACGGAGGCTTTCTTCTCATCTTCTCATTGCGCAACTCCGGTCTAAATCAAAATCTATTCATACTCCTTCGTCATACCACGAAAACAAACGACGCCAGCCGGAGGTAATTTCCACTAAACAAACAGGGCCCCTTAAACACCAAAAGGCTGCTTCGTTAAGAGACTGGCCGAGAAACTCATAATCTCCAGTTCGTAAAGCGAATGTACAGCCAACAATGACTTTCATTCGCTCAGTCCAAAGGCTTACCTTGCTGCACTTGTAAAGATTTTCCATTTGCTTAACAGCTATCGAAAGGCCATTCAGATATTTCCCTTAGGACCTGAGCTAGGCTCGGAACATCTCTAGACATCTGGGGTTTTCTTATTCAGGCAGGCAACTCAAGAATGATTTAAGCTTTTAGGGCATCTAGTATATAGGCCGATTCTCTTTGACATCTAAACAAGCGGAACTGCCTCAAAAGTTTCTCATTAAATTTCCTTTTAGGCTGTATCATATTTGACGTTTTTCAGAATACATCATATGCACGGTTCTCCTATTACCCCAAAATCATAAAAACGTCACCGCGTAGGCCTACAGTTCCTCAATCACCCCAAAATCATAAGAAATATTTCCCAAAATCCCCCATTCACTGAAATCCCCAAAACTGTCTTCAGAAATCAAGGCCCATTCTTGTTCTATCACCTCAACATCATAACTATTTCCCACAATCCCTCATAGGTATATTCAGGACACACCTGGGTATGCTGAAATCCCGAAAACTGTCTTCCGAACTTCATGTCCCACACTTCCCCTGTCACATTAAAATCATGAAAAATATTTCCCACAATCTCTCGCACACTGAAATACCTTTGGATCCAAAACTGTCTTCAGAACATCAAGGCAAACTCTTCCTTTATCACCTCGAAATCATAGAAATATTTCCCACAATCCCTCCCACGCTGAAATCTTGAACATCCAGACTCACTCTTCCTCCATCACCATAAAATCACAGAAACATTTCCCACAACCCCTCCTACACCGAAATCCCCTCGAATCCCCAAAAAACCTCTCTACAGAACATTTCCCGGGTGTAGGTAGCTCTGACATAATCGGCGCCCGCGCGCGCACACAGGAATGACCGAACCATGCTTCAATATCGCGACGTTATCTCCGGCGAATATCAAATTCTCCGGTTCAAAGTCGAGTCGAATAAGAAGCCTCGCGACTTCCCGGAACTCTTCATTAGCGGCGGCTGATAGTTCGAATGAGTGAGCTGCGGTTTTCTTCCTTTCCCGTTTCAATTCGCCCGTTGGATTCTCTTGCTCGCTCGCGTAGGGAATCGGCAAGTTAACTGGTATAGCTATGATTCGGTTCGTAAGGTTATACAAAAGTTTTGATGAAAACTGTTTATGACAATGTGGTCATGATTAATTTCACTATTAAAGAAAATAGCCTCGTGATAGGTAAAACCATTACTACACAGAACAAATACTGATATCTGGTAATAATAATAATGATATTAATAATAATAATAACAATAATAATAATAAGACATCGGCCAAGTTAACTGGTAGCTATGATTTGACTGGTAAGGTTAATTAACTTTTTTTTTACAACAGTGTTGATGAAAACTACAAATTTTCAAAATAAGAATAAACTTTTTCTTTACAGTGAATACAACAACATTCGTGAATACTGTTAATTTTCTTAGAGAATATACTTCTGTTTAGAGAATACAACACTGGTGAAAACTATTGATTTTCGTATAGAATATTTTTTTTTACAGAGAATAGAACACTGTTAATGAAAACTATTAACTTTCATAGACAATAGTGTTTTTTTTTTACAGAGAAAACAAAACAATATGGCTGAGAGACACTAATTAATTTTCATAAAGATAATAAACACTGTAGTGAAAATGTTATATTTTCATAAAAAATATATTTTTTACAGAGAACACAACATGTTTAATGAAAATAGTTAATTAACTATCTTAATAAAGAGCATGAAGAATTGTTAACGAGAATTTGATAATGATTAGGCTAATCTTACGATTGATGTAAGTAAAAATGCGCCGAAGTTTCTTCGGCCAAATCTAATTTTCTGCACAGCGTCCTATATCTAATGCTGAATAAAACTCTTGGTGTGCTGCAGTGTGACACTAGCAACCACGACTGGGTAACGCTCAGTTGGTCCCCTGACGCTGTCAAGAAAAGATGCGCCAGCGGCTGGCACCTCTCTAGCGGTGCCAGACGTACGATCCATGGCGGTGCCAGACGCACGACCTATGGCTAACACCATCCTTAAATGAATAAATAAAAAAAACTACAGAGGCTAGCGGACTGCAATTTGGTATGTTTAATGATTGGAGGGTGGATGATCAACATACCAATTTGCAGCTCCCTAGCCCCAGTAGTTTCTAGGATCTGAGGGCAGACAAAAAAAAAAAAAAAAAAAGCACGAACGGACAGACAAAGCCATCTCAATCATTTTCTTTTATAGAAATCTAAAAATAGCCTTGTGATATATGAAACCAATAATAATAATAATAATAATAATAATAACTAAACAGATGAAACGTGTAAACGAGCCCAACATATTTCTCTTAATTCTAAACCTGAGGAACAAGTTTCGATAATTTACGCTGAATTTTTACGCTAGTTTGACCCTGCCGTGGTCCCGTAGCCTGCCTTAATTAGGCCTATAATCTTTCATCTATCGTTACTACGAAATCCCAATCATTCACCCTTACTTTTATCCCAGAAGAAAAGACCGAGGACATAGCAAAGAGAGCCTGAAGAAAGTCCGAAACAAAACGGAAAATAAGGACGAAAAAGGTCCAAGGAAGCACGAAAAAGTCTCAAAGTAAGTCCAGGAAAAGCCTGAGTACTGCCCAAAGAAAACCCAGGAAAAAGACCTACAGAAATTCCGAAAAGAGCTCTAAAAAAAAGCCTAAAGAAAAACCCGAAGAAAGTCCTTTCAACCACTGCAAGGCTTGAATTGCATTCCGTTGTAGGCTCCAGGTATAATACAATTACCTCTATCGCCTCCTCGCCCCTATGCAAAGGGTCTCTCTCTCTCTCTCTCTCTCTCTCTCTCTCTCTCTCTCTCTCATACTAAGGTACGCCACACACCTGGGTCAGGCTGACTGATCTAATTTGATTTCGTGAAATTCAGGCTGTCAAGCAAAGCACAGTCGGGCACTTTCGGCCACTCAGTGCTGAAGACAGTGAAAAGAGGGCGTTAGTGGTTGGATAGCAGGATAAAAAGAGATCCTAGTCAGGGTTCCAAGCAAATCACTTCAAAGTAACCCCACATTACAAACCCCGATGTAATCTTTAAAAGATACGATGAATCTATCCATAGTATACTATCAAATTCCAGTCACTGGGTGGATAAATACTACGGAGAAATGACATTAAGCTTATACTTGATACAATTAAACTAATTTATCATCCGTAAAGAAGAGTATAAGACTAGGCCAGCTACATAGAAAACTATCAAATATTAATCACAGCTGTAAATGTTTCAACCTGTCAAAAAAACTTAAGGTGTCTGTTAAGTTAGCTGCTAATGCGTGGTTCAAATACCCGGCTCATCTCAAAAGATTGCGAACACCAATTATTGGTTACGTCACTAAATAAAAATAATAATAATAATAATGACACTCGACATATCAATAATGAACAACAATTTTTGGTTACGTCCCTAAAAAATAAATAAATAAACAGAGTAAGTGTCATATGAAATCTCTTACAGCAAAATAGTTCCTTTTCTATTAGAAAAGATAAGAGTTACCGTGCTCATTTTTTTTTCATTCTTTCTTCAGACTCAATCTCTCAAGGACCGGAGAATAAATGGAGAACATTCATAATCCGGATGAGAGAGAGAGAGAGAGAGAGAGAGAGAGAGAGAGAGAGAGAGAGAGAGAGAGAGAGAGAGAGGCGCCAACGCTAAGGAGGTGAACTTTCTTTCACTTTTTATGTTGAAGGATTATAGAACCACGTGGAATACAAGAATATTAACTTAGGTCTGTATTTATAACAAGGCATGTTGCCTACACTTAATACCTCATTACAACATGCACTACTTGTTGGAATACGTTATATCCGGACACATACATAAAAACCAAATGCCAGTATTCCAAGACACAGAGGCTATCCTTAAGCCCTCATTTCGTCATTACAATGGGCAACTTTCAAGAGGGTTTAAGAGTTAAATATAACCTGACCACAAAAACAATTCTTGGCCCACTACTTGAAAGCATCGGACTTAGGCCTATATCAATCACGATGAGTAACGTTCTTCGAGCATTTCTCTCAAGGTAACGAACGAAGAACGTTGGTTTTATAAGGTCTCTCTCTCTCATAAAGACCCAACGGTTTAAAAGGGGAACTGGTCTTCAAAGAGACAAAGGTTATGGGAAAAGGTGATAAAGTAAATACCTAAATATGTTAGACTAGAAAATCAGAAGGATACACCTGATAATCAGGAGACGTCATAAAAAACAGGAATGAATTTGTTCCTCGCTTAAATTTTCAGATATCAGCAGATTCCACAACAGCTCAAGGTAAGTTGTAGCCAATTAAAAATCCTACTAAACTGAGTATTACTAAACCTTATACTAAACAAATAAAAAATCCGCCGAAGTACCCTACGGCACAATCGAGTTTTCTGTTCAGCGTATAATCAAGGCCACCGAAAACAGATTTATATTTCGGTTGTTTCGGTATGATGCTGTATGAGCCGCGACCCTTGAAATTTTAACAACTTCCTGGTGGTGGCATGGCCTATATCGATGCCTGGCGCACGATTATGGCTAACTTTAACCTAAATAAAAGAAAAACTACAGAGGTTAGGGGGCTGTAATTTTGGCATGTGGCATGTTTGATGATTGGAGGGTGGATGAACAATTGGGAACCTTCTATAGCCTCAGTAGTTTTTACGATCTCAGGCCGGACAGAGCAAAAGTGGGGACAGATAGGCAAAGCCATCTCAATTGTTTTCTTTTACAGAAAACTAAAAACGGCACTAAACTGCTTGCAGCAGTAGCCTACCTACTCAGGTAAGGCAGAGAGCAGATGTTTGATGTTATGGTAAATTTCACTTAACAAACGTAACGAATTCGCTAGAGTTCGTGACAGGGAGTAAAGAACGTTCATTTGGTAAAAAGTACCGTTTTGACGTGACGTGAGGCGAAGCCAGAGTCCTTTTTATTAAGCTATTGCACAGCAGGAATAATGAAGCTGAATTCGGCTCCACAAAAGGGAATTAAATCTTCAGCAGCTCATTCCAGTCCGTTTGGGGTCCGACGCTCCGTGAAGGTGTGTGATTTCGCACTCTTAGCGCGGCAAATCCTATGATAAGACCTCCGTATTAAAAGTTAATCACAAGACGAAGAGCACATTGACCCGCAGGCTTTAAAAAAAAGTTACGTTGAATAAAAAAAAAATAATGGTCTCTAAACCCATACCAGCCCTCAAATCATCACATTTTACCTCGCTGAGAATTGAGAGAGAAAATAGAACTATAGAAAAGGAATTTCGAATTCTGCGTTGCCAGTAGTAATCAGGGACTATATGCCACCCAAAATAACAGGTGACCAACTGCTTTCATTACGACTAACAAAATTTTTGGGTGCGAAAACGTTAGCCTTCGCGTATTGACGTTAGCCTTCATGGGTGATGCAGGCTTCCGACGGCAAAAGCACTCGGAAAATAAACATTTCAATCACACCGTCCTGGAGCTGGAGCTACATGATATGTAAAGATATGGAGGGAGTTAATCATCTTAGATATTAAAAAGAAATTATTCTCTCACTCTCTCTCTCTCTCTCTCTACCCCCTTTCATATACACACACATTATACATTATATAATACAATATAGGTTATGATAGTAAACAGATATTTAGGCCTACATATATATATATATACACCTGTTCATTTCCATATAAATAAATAGATACATCTATATATACTATATAAATACACACACACTTATATATATATATAATAATATATATATATTTATATATATATATATATATAGAGAGAGAGAGAGAGAGAGAGAGAGAGAGAGAGAGAGAGAGAGAGAGAGAGAGAGCTTACCATACGAAGACTAAAGGCTGAACTCCTAGACAATATTTCCCCATAACTGGACTTACGCAGGAATCGCAGACACGTGTCAGGTGAAGCCAAGTGTTCTCCAGCCGTTGAATATTTTCCACTCAATTTGAGACGCCTAAAGGACAGTTAACAAGGACCTCTAAATCTCTTCTAATTCTAACGATTTCCCCAATTAGGTATAAGATATTTAGATTCGGCATCGACTTTTTTCCCACAATTTAAAGTCATCTTTAAACAGGTGGACACATTTTAGCGATACCATCACTGTATTATATATATACTTAAGCCACAGTGCCAACGTGAAAACTCCCTTATGCAAAAGAAATCCGTGCCTGCTCAAAGCATGCTTCCCCGAGTGTATGATAGAACAACAATAAGGGTTCAAAGCTTTGGGGAGGAATATATCAGAATCGATCTAAAAAGTGCAATAAGGTGACATAAGTGAGCAGTGTAGCCCAAGCAATTACAGACTGCTTGGTCGCCTGGAAACTGATTACGAACAAATCCTAGTATTGTTGTACTCACAACATGCGAAAGTAGACCTGCAGATCTAAGAACGGCGCAATACTATACATACAAGTAGGTAGCGAAGCTGATTTTGGGGAGGATGGATTGGCTACTATAACTTTTCGGTCCGTCGATGACCGAGTCAATAATATTCGATATTTCACGAGGCTTTTCAGCCTGTGTGAAATACGTAGCATTCAGTCACGATGGAAACGGATGTCAACAAAGGTTTCGAGTTACGATCTCAACTGCCACATATAGACGATATAAATCATCAAGGTTCTCGATTTGAGACTACAGGTATTTTCTCAGAATAAAATGGCTTTTGTTAAAATGAAGAGGCATTTCTTGCTAAAAACGGGACAACTTTAATAATAATGATAATAATAATAATAATAATAATAAATCCCATTTATGAAAATGAATCAACACTTTAATATAAAATTTCCTCTCAGGCTAATCCATCTTACTTGCACATTTGAGCTGTAATAAATAAATTATTCGTCATTTTTACACGCAACAACTAAGATCTGGAAGATCAGGGTACCGTATTCCCATTACTGTTAGGTAATTTTCACGGAGATCTCAAAACCCTACGACCAAAAACATTATGATTCCGTCTGGATATCTCTCCATCCCAGTACAGTGAGAAAGATATTGCCTGAGAGAGAGAGAGAGAGAGAGAGAGAGAGAGAGAGAGAGAGAGAGAGATTCCTGCTTGGGTATCCTTAGGTATGCCTAGGAGTAGGCATACTTAAAATCTACCATTAATATCAGTCTATCTTGTCCTCAGTACCGGGTGGTATACCCATATTATTCTTAGCTAAAGTTATTTTCCTTTATTCTATAATTTGTTTTGCTTAGCTTATATATACATACATACAAATACACACCAATTTATATATATATATATATATATATATATATATATATATATATATATATAAAATATATATATATATATAATGCTGCTATTCTGATAAGTTTCACTCATTTTGCCATTTTAAGACATCAGCATTTCACATAGGCACCTTAGTTCCATGATCTATTGCAGCGTCGTGCATTTTAATTTCTTCAGCCAGTAAATTACAAGGCTACATCTCTTACGACCGGGGGGAGAGAGAGAGAGAGAGAGAGAGAGAGAGCTATAAAATGGTAATTGATTACAATTGTAATCATGTTCAATTATTAAGTACCAAAGCAACTTCGGCCTAATCGATATATTTAACATGCACACACACACACAGGCACATGAATTTTTATCACACCGTGATTCATATACATGCAATGAGCTACAATTGTCCTTTAATATCCAATTCGCTCTACATCGGAATTATTTTTTCACATTTGGAATATTCGTTAACGTGGATTCAAACCAGCGGACAGAGGAGCAATCAGGACTTCATGTCTCAGGCCTAAGGAAATTCAAGAGCCTCCTTACTAAATATCTATTTTTTTTTTTAAACTTTAAGACTCAAATGTCTTTATATATAATATTTCTTATTAATTACTAGAATCGGTTTTCAACTTTACTGTTTGCATTCTTCATTTTTTTAAAAACATACCAGCAGATTATTTTCTTTCTGTTAATCTAAAATCAATATCAATCGCTTATCAATAACTAAAAACCTAAACGAAAAAACTGTGAGAATTTACCCTTTAGAGCTAGCCTATGCTCCGCATAAGTTTCATAGGCTGAGTCTCTTTCCTTTACCTCAACTAAACGCACTATTAGCCTAAATGCCGGAGTAATTATTTACAATTATAGACGTTCTATTAATTATACATTATACGTAAGTTTAACTATATATAACACGTGACTTTACACATGCATTATGCGTAAGTTTAGGCCTATCTGTACCACCCTATTACAATTATCTCATAGGCCTGTTTACATATTTATTTCGCATAGTACCTGCCTTCGGTTGGCCAAAACAGATATATAAATGATAAAAAAACTACATAATATTAAGTTGCTTGACAGATACTCTTTGTTTACGTAAACAATGCCAAGATTTTAGGCCTACTATATCTCATTGTTGGAATAAACAAAGAACACAGATGCGACCCAATAATTTATTTCACTGTTTAAAGAAAACTACTAAATTACATTAGTACAATACCAAGCTTTTATATCCAATTCTGTTGGAATAAACGGATAAGTTAAGAACATATAAACAAACTAGTTTAAAATATATTATCTACATGTAAACAATTTAGCCAGTCACAAGAAAAACTATAGACATTGCATCAGTTAAAACTTACCTTTAAGCAGAACGTATCCATCGAGGTGGAAAAAAATCCCGGATTAAATCCTCTGTTATAATATTAATCGTTTCCTTTCCGGAACCACAAACACTTAAATCAAAAGAGAACAAACAACTGAACTTCTCTTTCTTTCTCCCTCCACCGGCAAAATTCACTTCTTTCCAAAAACTTTTCAGCCAAACACTTCTTTTCTACACCACGGATCGGCAATCACTTTTATCGAAACACTTCGCAACTTCATCGATCACGAACTGCACTTGAAAAACACATATCGTAATTCTATCGCCGTTAACGAACGAAATAACATCGCCAAGTTGCCAGGAGTAAATTACTCGTACATCCGCGTGAGAGGAGCCAACAGACTGACGTCTGCTCGATGAGCTGGTTCGTGCCTCACTGAAGAGCTGTGACTAGTGAGACTGACCCCGCCAGGACCCAAGCTCGCTTTTTGTCGCGAAGACCAACTTCGCTATTTCGCTCTTTCCTTTTTCATTTCTCAGTCGTCCCTCTGGGCGTTTAGCCCGTATTTTACGCGCATTGTAAACTTCGTCAAAGATGCGTCCACCTTGGTCACCTGGATCGAGATGCGACGCGGAGATAATAAAAAATGGCAATAAATCACGAGTCTGCTGCTTTCGGAATGCCTCTCGATCTTCACTCCGCCCGCGGCGATGAGGGGGTGAGGGGGATCATGGAGTCCGTAGTATAGGAGGGGGGGTTAGATCGCTCTGTGGACAGGGGTGAAGATGGGAAATGGGGGGAAGGGAGAAAGAAAGAGCTACGGTGAACTGTCGGCGTAATGGGTCTCATTCACTGCCTACTTACATTATTCGTAATATCATCTGAGGGATTTCTGGGAACGTGATGGCCCTACGTATTACACCGGAGACTGTTCACTGTGGCGGGTTTGAGAAGCAGCTTGAATAGTCTCATGGCGCTCAACGACGAGGCATTTCTGGGCATCTGTTGAAATTAAACATTAAAATTTTTGTTTCACGAGATTCTGAACGTTGGAAGAAAAATTGCAATTA
>NC_087218.1:30030075-30047575 GCF_015104395.2 Macrobrachium nipponense | reverse complement strand
TTACTATATTTTTCTAGTCTCCTTCAGCGCGAGAATGAAGTAAGGGAAGAGACAAACTCATCCATGAATACTGATCCAAAACATATATTTGTCGAAAAACAATAAAATAAATATTTTGAAAACATGAAAGAAAGTAAAAAGCATAATACATACATCCAAGTTGTATAATAATATCTCTAACTGAGAACACATACCAACCTGTTAATTTAAATGTTAGGCTTTTCATCGTAAGCAGCGAGAGAGAGAGAGAGAGAGAGAGAGAGAGAGAGAGAGAGAGAGAGAGAGAGAGAGAGAGAGAGAGAGAGAGAGACCTTAAAAGAAGCCATGGTTTCATTTCATCAAAAGCCAAGCGACTCATGTCAAGACGCGTTTGTGAAAAACAACAATTCAATCTTTTCTAAGTAGATTGAAGGGACAAAACAAAATAACTCGTTTTCTCTCTCTCTCTCTCTCTCTCTCTCTCTCTCTCTCTCTCTCTCTCTCTCTCTCTCTCATCAGCTTTATACGTCGAGCAACTATAATTCTGTACATACCTAAAATAGCAAAAAATCGTTACAATATATTCTCTCTCTCTCTCTCTCTCTCTCTCTCTCTCTCTCTCTCTCTCTCCTCTCGAGCATTTTCATAAGTCAAACAACTGTAATAACGAAAGGTAAAATAAAAACTAAAACAATTCTTTCTGTAGGGGGAGTAATGCCTGCAGTGCACCTTTTGCGGTGTACGGTAGACAATACTTAAAGGTTTTTTCAGCGTCCCTTCAGCCCCGAGCTGCAACCTCTTTTAGACCTTCTACTTTACATCCGTTCTAACCTTCTTTCTACAACCTTGCCATCTCACTCACTCACTGATTTACCTCCCTCCCGTTACATCTAAAAGAAAAAAAAAAATAACTAAATATATATATTAGATAGATATATAATATATACTAATTATATATCGATATAATATAATACATATTATAGATAATTTATACATACATACTATAGTTATATAGCGAATAGACATAAGATTAGTGTGTGTATATATATATATATATATATATATATACATACATACATACATACTATATATATATATATATATATATATATATATATATATATATACACTATAGTTATATAGCGCATAGACATAAAGATTAGTGTAAGGATCTGACAGCTACCTCATACGTCAGAACAGAGGCTTTGGAACCTCTTTAGATAACGCAGGGCAGATGCTTGCAGGTTTCAAAAGACCAGGAATGGAGGTGATCCTAGGGCAGCTGGGGATGCAGAAATGGAGTATTGGTATTGTGCCCCGTTAAGCTCACTCCTTCGTGTAATGAATGACCACCCCTGCAACCACTACCCTGTGAGTGAGGGCTAAACTGCTCTGAGGTTGCGTAGCTTTTGTGCCTTGCTGGAGTCCTAGCCAACTAAAAACCCCAGACGAGCTTCTGTGCCATTGATTGTGGAATTTCTTATCCGTGGTGTCTGCTGGTGTGGCCACTGTGGCCATTCCTTGGGAATTTTTTTGGTTAGAGGAGAAGTATTCAGGTTCTAAGATTCTGGCTGTTCATGGCTGTTGGATGTTTAGTAATTTAAGAGATGCTGCTGTTCACTCATGGCGAAAAATCATTTGGTTGTTCAGATGGGAGCTGCGACACGTTTGGGATCGTCTAACAACAGGGAGACCGTATGTTAGTATGGCAACGAAAAAAAGGTATCCTGGCGACGAACTGTGGAAAACTGTCCATGGATAAGCGGATGCAGCGACTGTGGGAATACTCAACTAGCCCCCTTTTTCCTTTTCAACTGGTCACAATAGAAAGAATTAAAGCTCAGATAGAAATATTGAAACCAAGACTAAAACAGAGATGACCACAGAAAAGTTTAAATTAAAGCACATATGTGCAAAATGCAAAGGAAACAAGTGGTGCGTAGACTACATAGAGGCAAGCGCATCAAAGCTAGGTCTCAGTGTCTGTCTCTTCTGCCAACAAGAACATGAGATAACTATACTGAGGAAGGAAGGAGAAGAAATATCAAAGGAACTAAAGGAGCTGACAAAGGGCAAACTCAAAGGCAAGATAAGATAAGACAGGATGGAAAAGGAAATTGGAGACCTAAGAAGAGAAGTGACAAACCTTAAGAGAAAGAAACAGGAATTGAACAACAACATAGTAGAAAACGGAGGGAGTAGAGTGAAGATTAGAAAGCAATTGCTTAAGACTAGAACCAGAAATGAAACTGATATAAGCACTAGACAAGGTACAAAGAGAAAAGCTTACAAAGATAAAAATGATGAATTCAAGAGAGCCGTTGGTAGAAAAGTGATGGCAGCCAGAAAACACAATTATCCTCCAAAAGGATTAAGCACATCGAAAAGATTTCCTGTGCTCCTGGAAATAGTAGATGAAACAACCGTAATTGGAGATTCTCTAGTAAAAGATCAGGGATTAAATTTTGTGGCCAAAAATAGAAATAAGAGAAAAGTCAACTCTTTCCCAGGTGCAGGAGCAAAGAAGATAGCCGAGGTAGTGAAGAAAATCAAAGTGAACAGCAGAAAAAGTGCAATCATAGTGCAAAGAGGAGGAAACGACTTATTTCTAAAAGATGGAATAACTGGCCAGACAGAAGATCTTGTAGCCAATCTAAGTGGTTCAACAGAGAAACTGAAAATAAAGTAAGAGAAAGAGACAAAGCAATGAATCCACACCCTACACCAGAAGAAGCAAGTAGACATAAAAAACTCTGTAGAATGGTGGATAAATTAGTAAGAAATGCAAAGATAAATGAGGATAAGAGAGTAGCATCAGCTTGTAAGGAAAACCCAAAAGAATTCTTTGCTCATGTAAATAGTAGAAAGCCAATAAAAAATAGCATAGGTCCCCTAAGAGACAATGGGGGAAACCTAGTGAACTCAGACTTGGAAAAAGCAGAATTATTGAATAAGCTTTTTACAAGTGTTTTCACAATTGAAGACACTACCTCAATCCCTGAACCAGCTATTAAATAATATTTACAGAAGAGGACATTAAAAACAAAACAGAAAAACTAAACAAGTTCAAATCTCCTAACCCGGATGGGATTCATCCAAGAGAAATTAAAGAGTTAAAAGAGGAGATAGTTTCTCGCCTATATAAACTCTACAGAAAAAGGTGCAGAACAAAGAAAGGCACCAAAAGGATGGAAACTAGGTAATGTGCCCCTAGTTTACAAAATACGTCCAAGGGAAGAGCCGCGAAATTATAGACCAATCTGTCTAACATCGGTCGTTTGTAAGATTTTTGAGTGCATGATTGCAGATCAAACTGTGGATCACATTGATAGAAACAACTTGTTGCTCAACAACCAACACGGTTTCAGACAAAATAGATCCTGCCTAAGAAACCTCTTGGAGTTTTTTCATAACATGCTTGGTATTTAAGACAGTAATAGAGCAATAGATATACTCTACTTAGATTTCCTTTAAAGGCCTTTGACAAAGTACCACACAGAAAACTAATGACAAAAGTTAAAGCTTTAGGAATTGTAGAATAAACAGTAGACTGTATCGAAGACTGGCTAACTAACAGAAAACAGTCGTAATAAACGGTGAAGAATCAGAATGGGCAGATGTGACAAGCGGAGTTCGTCAGGGTTCTGTCTTGGCCCGTTCTTGTTCTTGATTTATATTAATGACACTGATGTAGGATTAACTAGCAGGAAAGCCAAATTTGCAGACGACACCAAACCAAGTATAAATGCAGCAGACCCAGAGACAGTAGAAAGTTTAAAGAATGAGCTAAAGAAAAAAGGGGAGTGGTAAAAAAGATGGCAAATGCCTCTTAATGTGGATAAGTGTAAAGTGTTACAAATATGAACAAACAACCCTTATGCCAACTACAAGCTGCTTGGGAATGACATAAATAGTGTAGAACAAGGTAATAATAACTTTGGTAATAATAACCTTTGAGTTATTATTACTAAAGATTAAAATCCACAAAACAGTGTATAAAAGCTGAAAAGAAGGAACAGAAACTAGTGGGATACATAAAGAGGCAGTTAAAATACAGAAACAAGGAAATGGTACTACAGTATACACATCAGTAGTTAGACCTCATCTTGAATATGCGGTACAGATTTGGTCACCAGCAGTAAGGACATAAATAGATTAGAAGGGGTATAAGCAAGAGCCACAAAGTTAATTCAATCCATCAGGCAAATAGGTTACCAAAGACGAATAGAGAGCCTGAACATGTATGGCTTAGAAACACGACGATTGTGATTACAACTAATAGAAGCATTCAAAATACTGAAAGGCATAACTAAAATAGAAACTAACCTATTTACGTTAAACGAAAACCAGACAAGAAATAACGGATGGAAACTGGAGCTGAAAAGACACAACACATCCCATTGTGAGAACTTCTTTACATACAAGATATGTGATACGTGGAATAAACTGCCACAGTTGTAAACAGGAAGAGTGCGGAAGAATTTAAAAGAAAGCAAGACAAAATCATTAGGAAACTGAATGCACAGTTAAACCTGCTCCTAGAGATAAGTGAGCACACGATGTCTCCTCGGATAGACTAAAAAGTCTTTTAGACATCCTAATCCTTGTAACTCTCTCATCCTTTTCATACGCAAAACAAATGTTCTGATATTAAGTAAAAAAAAAAATCCAAACCATTCTCTCTCTCTCTCTCTCTCTCTCTCTCACCTGTGGCTTGCGTGTAATACGCCCTTCTTCTCCTTAATCCCCACCCACCCCCTTTCATACGCTGTCATAGGAATCTTCTTTGTCAAGCTGTCGTCTTTCATTCCGGCCATATGACTCCAAACCATTACACCAAAGAGAATCTAATTTTCTTCTTAATGGCGTCTCCTCACACCGCCTCTCTCTCTCTCTCTCTCTCTCTCTCTCTTCACTTCACTTCATTTATCCTCCTGTTTATTTTTCAAGTGAATTTCTCTCTCTCTCTCTCTCTCTCTCTCTCTTCTCTCTCTCTCTCTCTCTCTCTTCACTTCACTTATTCCTTTATCCTCATTTTATTTTTTCAAAGTGAATTTCTCTCTCTCTCTCTCTCTCTCTCTCTCTCTCTCTCTTCACTTCACTTCATTTATTATCCAGGCAAACTTGTTTTAACGCTTTTTCAAGTAAATTTCTTTCAAGTGAATCTCTCTCTCTCTCTCTCTCTCTTCTCTCTCTCTTCTCTCTCTCTCTCTCTTTTATGCAGATGTAATTTGGAAAGGATAACTGTATAACTGTTGTATAACCTACAGCGATTCGAGGTAAAACTGATGCAGTAATTTATGAAAAATGTATATCAATTTTACGTACGAAGAATTCATGAATAAATAAATAACGGAAAAGAGAAGAAAGGAATAATTAAATTATGTAAAAATTTTCATATGCAGAAGCGTTATTTACCTGATATAATTCAACAATGTAGAATAAAGACGATATATCTAAAAAAAAAGAATTGCTTGCATTGGGGAAAAAATATAAGGAATACTTGTCATTGACATCTGTAAAAAATGAAGAGAGGAATATATCATGTGATACAAGATTACTATATAAATATGATAATATAATATTATATATATATATATATATATATATATATATATATATATATATATATATATGGTATATATCATATATAATATACTTATCTAATATATATATAAATTATATATAATATACATACGATATATATATACAATATATATATATCATCATATATATTACTATATACTATATATATGTGTAATATATATACATAGGTACACAAATATATGTATATACAGTAAATACGCATATATATATTCCTTAAGCATCCGATTCTAAAATATTCATATAGACGACAATAAGTCGTTGTAAAGGAAACGATATCCTGTGAGCGCAATATACATTCAGAGGATGATGACCGACAATAACTTAGGTGGGCAATGTCCCGTAATTCAACCTCGTTATCATTAATTTATTTATTTATCGGTCGTCGTATGTTTCCGTGAAATGACCCACTTGCGCGTTGATAGTCACGGAGGCTAAAGAGTGACAATCGGATATTCGATACCTGTTATCGTGTCCTGGTTAAAAAATAACACTTGTTGATTTTTTTGTGCGTGTTAGATACTGTGCTTAAGGGTTTACAGACAGAATCAATGGCCTTCAATAAGAGCGCGCAAGCACGCATGCACATACACAAAGACCCACTGGTGGCACTGACACGATATCTGCATAGCGGGTATTCTGATCAAGCGATTCAATCAACATCTGGCCAGGCATTACCTTGATGGGCACCTGTGCCAGCACGCCTGGCCGTTTTAGCACTTAAATCGGCCCCCACCCCCATACAGCACTACGCCCTCCTCAAAAATGGAATAGTAAGTTAAACTGGCGCATTTAGAATGCTTTAAGCGGCAGACTAAACATTCTGAAGGTACCTATCTTAGAGTAAAAGGTGTTTAATTTCTCTCTCTCTCTCTCTCTCTCTCTCTCTCTCTCTCTCTATATATATATTATATATATACTAATATATATATATATATATATATATTATATATATATATAGATATATATGTATATATATTTAGTATATATATATATATATATAGATATATATATATAATACAATACATACATGTATACATTAGTAAACCTTGTATCACCCACGAGATATAAATATATATCGGCAAACACTGCGGAAGGTTCTTACACAGGAAATTCAATCTTAATTTAGTGTCGAAGGATTAAGTCCCAGTAACTGTGGTCTTTTTTTATTAATTCTCGACGCAAATCCTTTAAAAAGGAAACGAGAGGCCGACGAAAAAGAAATTCAATTGAAGAAACAGATTACTGAATTAAGTGAAATGCCTCTCCCATGATACAGCGAATCCTTTGGACTTCGTTGCTGTATTTTCCAGAGTTGTCGGGAACCACAAAATATTAGGTCAAGTTGTTTATTATTATTAAAAATAATTTTTGCCTGACAAGGATTGTGAAACTTCGCGGCGAAATGGTCGTTAAGGTCAGTAAGATAATATAATAATAATAATATAGGTAGTGGACCCACTTTCAACCACGTAGTATTTATATATATATATATATATATATAGTATAATATATATAATATATATATATATATTATAGATGTATATTATAATATTAATATATGATATATATATACATATATATAATATATATATATTATATATATTATATATAGATTTTAACAAATTTAAAACTATAAAATAATAATTAACCCCCCCCCCCATCAGTTATCGGAAAAACCCCGTACATCTTCATCAGGTCTCAGTGTGACCGCCACCGCCTAGACTGATCACCTCTTCGTGTGCCACCTAACTCTTGAGCCGTTTTCTAACTCTCCTGCGCTATAGACCTTCAATAATACTGCTTTTACCTAAGGTATTTAGCTGAAAATTAATTGTATGCTACTATTTTTATCATTATTATCATTATTTTTATTACTGCTATTATTTTCATGTTATTATTTTCATTATTATTGTTTATTAATACTTGTCACTTTTATTATCAGCAACTTTTTCGGTAGAGACTATTACTATTTTTCATCTATTTATCTCCCGTATCTAAATTGTGTCCACTTTGTATATTCCCTGTATATGAACTTGAGCTTAAATAAAAGATATTATATATATATATATATATATATATATATATATATATATATATATATATATATATATATATATGTGTGTGTGTGTGTGTGTGTCTGTGTATACATATATATGTATATATATATAAGATATCACCTGTAACGCCATATTATTATTATTATTATTATCAAAATCCAGTGCATGTAGAAAAGACACTTCCTACACGCCAAAAAAATCCGAACGTTCAGAGGTATCACCTTCACAACATCATATTAGTATTATTAGTAAAATCTGGTGCATGTAGAAAAGACCCTTCCTGCAACCAATAAGAAAAAACAAAAAAAAAAAAAAAGGTACGTTCAAAGCGGTGGTGGTTGCTGGCTAACCAATCACGAGGAACCCATTCCGGAACCCACTGAGCTATTTCTTCCATGAGCGAATCCTCCCATTAACCGGCCATCAGTCAGTCGCTGTGACCGAGGTAGGAAGAGAGAGAGAGAGGCTCCAGGCACCAGCGGTGGGCAAGGGTTGACCCCTTGCGGTACGCCACAGCGGAACTCGTAATGGTGAGACCGCGCAGTTCTGTTTTCTCGGGGGAAAGAAAATGGAATGGAAGGAGACCTCTTCATTAAGAAAGGTAACATGTGCAGTTTTGTGTTGGAGATTTCTTTGTTTTGTCGTAATCAAGTAATACAAACTAACTTGCTAAGACACATACCACCAGTCATTACATAAAGGCTTAACTATAACAAGAATTTATTCTATAGAGCAGAAAATGAATGAAGACCTCTTCATTAGGGAAGGTAACGTTTGTGTGTACGATGGTGGGTTTCCCTTCAAACGTGGCTTAAATCAAATAAAAAAAAAACAAACGTGCTAAAGTACATGCTATCAGTAACTAAAACCTGAAATATAACATTAGTTTATCCAATAAAAACGAAAATACCAAAATAGACAAAAACATGTTACTATCGAATCCAGTAGTGGAGGCTGACCTCCAAAAATCACCACTTCCTCTGCCCTCCTCTGTTCCAAGTATTTGGTGGTCGCTTATGAAGGCAATTTTCTTTTATTATACTTAAATGAGAGAGAGAGAGAGAGAGAGAGAGAGAGAGAGAGAGAGAATTCGTGTTCACAGCTTGGAATAAGCAGGAATGTAAAGTGTTTTTCGCAAAACCTTCAACTACACTTTTCAAACTCGCCTTGATTTTAGAGAACCATCTATATATCTCTCTTTTATATATATATATATATATATCTATATATATATATATCTTATATATATATTGAGAATTGAAGGGTTCTATCAACCAGTAGGCATCTGTCAATGCGAGGTGAAGGATAATCTTTTCAGCACCTTATGGGAATGACTCCTCCCTATTTTGTACTTGTTTTTTTATAATATTTGTATAACTTTTTAATTTTTAATTCTTATTCCGAAGTTTATAATTTTCACTTTTGTTTTATCTAGCTTGAAAATGGGACTTTTATGTCTTGAAACGTTGCGGCTACAATAAAGTAAATTGAACGGGAATAAAGGATTATCCTACACTTCGCACCAACAGATATATATATAATATATATTATATATAATATAATATATATATATATATATATATATATATATATATATTATTATATATATGTATATAGTAATATACATATATATATATATGTAGCTCTTCGTTTTCTAAGATCCCCTCTAAACGAACACAGCAAGAAATAATTAATTCTAGTTTAAAAAATTCCACCGCTCTGATAAACATATCATTTGAACTTATGAAAAAATGTTTAAAAAAAATCAGAGTCAAATATCGCACGAAACATTTACTACACAGAACGTTTAAACATAAAGTTGAACATTTCTCTCTCTCTCTCTCTCTCTCTCTCTCTCTCTCTCTCTCTCTCTCTCTCTCTCTCTCAAGTTAGTCCTTCCTTATTCCATCTATTATTATCATGAATCATCTTGCTCTTTTTTCTACCAGAGAATGTTTGTTCTAGAATCTGACCGTTACACAAACACTGCGTATTTTCTTATAGGTAGTCTTGGCTCTCTCTCTCTCTCTCTCTCTTTCTCTGTCTGATCCCAGATGCATAAACGCTCATTACTTAATTGACGGCATTAACCAAAACAATAACAATGACAAGGTCAATAAACACCAACAATAATTGATATTAACGATATAATGACTATAATCATGCAATCCCTAATAACGATAATAACGGAGATGACTTAAAAGAGGGTTTGTAATTACATATTTACGGGGATAAATCAAGCAAAGGGTGATGACTTCCCAACGCCACTCATTATTTTCCAACTGAGAAATGAAACCCAGGAAAGGTAATGAATGCTTTTGCGGCTGACGGCCAAATCAATATTGCTAAGTCATAGATAGATAACATCTCATGAGTCATGGCACCAACTCTTAATGGTGGTATGAATGCTGAAATCTTACAGTTGGTAACAATGAAAACTAATATATATATATATATATATATATATATATATATATATATATATATATATATATATATATATATATATATATATTCTATCGCTCTTTCAAACTAACAAGTTCATGCACTTGCAATATCCAAAGCTTCTTAAAATAGATTTTTAATAGGGACCAATTAATAAAATCTTCATTTTAGCTGGAGATTTTATATATGCGTTCCTATTAAGAAATCTGCATTAATCTTGGGATATTGCAAGTTTTATATAGATTTTGAACAGAAACGCATTTATAGTCTCCCACTAAGAAATGGAGATTTTGTTCATGGATGCTAAGAAGTTTGGAATATCCTAAGCTTAGTATAGATTTTTAATAAGAACCCATTAACAAAATCTCCTTTTCTTAATGGGAGATTTTACCATGATTTACTGTTATAAAAGGCGTGATCCGACCTCTAACTTACTCGGGACACTTGAAAGATTTTCCCTCACACATAAGTTGTAAACATTATATTCCCAACATTTGACGCAAATTAAAACGTGCTAAAAAATCTACAGTCTCATTGAGCCTTGTTTCACCGACGAAAGTTAAAATAAATACGCTATATCTTAACATGCACTTTATATATATCTTTTACATTTACATTCTAATAAATAAATGACAAATATCCTATCCTAAAATTCCTGCATCTTTAAATCAACGCAAAAGGCCTTTTTCAGACCTTTTTAGACTTTTCCATAGACCTTTCCTAACCCCCAACAAAAAAAACAGCAGCAATGGGAGATTTTCTTTAATAAAAATTTTCATTAAGAAACTTGGGATTTGTTGCAATTATATGGACTTGATAGTTTAGAAGAGAAATAAATTTTTGTCTTTATAGTTCCTATTGAAAATAATGTACATATAGCTTGGGTTATTACAAACGGGTGAACTTGTTAGTTTAAAAAGAAATAAAAATAGATTTTTTTTAAATTCATGAAACATCTCCATTAAGAAATCTATACTAAGATTCTTGGGACATTGCAACTGCATGAACTTATTAGGGTAAAAGAGTTCAAATTTTTAAAAAGTTTCAAGTGAAAAAAAAATCTACATTAAGCTTAGACTATTACAGACGCATGAAATCGTTAATTTAAAAAGAACTAAAAATAAACATAATAAAATTTTAAAAATTAGGAAACGAAAGCCCTCGGAATAAATGCTACACTATACCCTGCGATCTCCAATTTCGTATGTAATGGACACCTCAATCCTCACGGATCAGAAAAAATATATATATATGCCAGTTCAAAAAAATACCATAAAAAATTCCATAACTATTTACGTTTTCATATCTCGGTTTGCACAAAAATATCTGGCTGAAAATGGTGCTTTTTTCAGGTTATTTTGGGAAAAATTGGTCACTTTTACCTCCTCTGCATACTGCCAGGGGGCGTATCCCAAAAGGGGTTAGTTCTATAAATCACAGCCGGACAAATTTATGCTTTCACAAAGAGGCCGTCTTTTTATTCACTCTTGAGAGCGTGGGGTGGAGTTTAATGTACAATTCCAAAGGGGCATATCCTCTATACAATATCCATTATTACTGCGCATTGGAACCTTGAACTACCGTCTTCCCTACCCTACTGATCCCCTACCAACCAGCCAACCCCACCCGGGGCTGACAAACAGGTTTACAAGGGGTGGGTGGATGTGTCATGCTTCCCTTACTGTTATCCAGGGGAGGAAGAACAAGATCCACTCGGATTTTATTATTATTATTATTATTATTATTATTATTATTATTATTATTATTTATTATTATTATTATTATGCAGAAGATGAATCCTATTCATATGGATGAAGCCCACTGGGGTCACTGACTTGGAATTCAGCCTATTAAGAATTTGGTGCCATAGGAGTCAACTCCTCTGTCAAATCTGCAAAGAGCCACTTCTTCTGCACAATCCCAGAAGGGTGATCCCACTGCACAGTGCCATACGAGTTAACTCCTCTACAAAGTCTGCAAAGAGCCACCTCTTCTATATAATCCCAGGGGATGATCCCACTACACATTGCCATAGGAGTCAACTTCTCTACAAAATCTGCAAAGGGCCCCTATTCTATATAATCTTCTAAACAAATCCCTGTGGCGCCTCTATTTAATTCCTATGAAATCCTACAGGGGACGTCTCCCCAAAATCCCTGGGAGGGTGATTCTATATAATTTCTTAGCGATAATGGAGGTGGGGGCGGGGTTCTCGTCTATCATCTGCCTACAATTACAGTGGGGGTAGGGGAGGGGAATGTCTCCTGCTCTATGAACTCCTATACAATCCTGACAACTCATGATTGCTTTTTGGTCTCCCTTGTCATAATCCAAATGTCACGGTAAACGTCATTATAAATGGATCTTTGTTTTCTTTGTCCCCAATAAGGCTCTTAACGGATGTTGGAATTCTCCTTCCTTTTTATTTATCTTTTTATCATTTCTTTCTTTTGGTTATTTTTTTTTTTACCTTTGCTTCGAGTTCCTGCTGGATAAGGGCACTGGACTACCAACCAATCAGCTTTGCATTACTCGTATCTATCCATCAATCTATCTATATATATATATACTATATATAATAAAAATATAGATAGATATTGTATATATATATATATATATATATATATAATATATATATATATAATATTAATTATATATATAGATATATATATATAATGTGAATTATCCGAGCAACTTCGTTTCAGAAAAACAATCAAAGCAATGTTGTTACTGTTGTTGTCTTTTTACAGCTGATTAAGCTGGCATTTTGCCAGTGACTTCCTGGTGGATTCTCTTGCAAGAACCCTGACAGAAACTCGTTCAATGATCCCCATTCCAAAACAAGAAATGAGAACGGAAAACTGACGGAAGTCGTCGCGTAATGGCTGCTCGCGCAACCGTTTGGAATATTCATTCTCTTCCTGTTTTGACTTCATTTGAAAGCCGGAGGGGGAAAAACATCTCCTACAGTTCAAAACAGAGAAAATGGAGGGGAAAGGGGCTGGTGAGGTTTCCTCAAAGATGCGAGTGAATTAGAGGAGTTTTCCCTGCAGAGCTAAAGAAAAGAGAGATTGCATTTTCCTCCATCTCGAATCTAGAGCGAATTAGGAGAGCTTTTCTCCAGGGTTATAATGACAGAAGCTTTTCTCGAGCGAATTAGGAGAGCTTTTCTTAGATATTATATCGAGAGGATATAAGAGGAACTTGCTTTACAGATCTAAGTGAGAGAACAAGAAAAGCTTCTCTCACGACTCAAAATATCATAGAAATTAGAGATGCTTTCTTAAGGATCGTAATGAGAGAAAGAGAAGATTTTTCCTTACTAATAAAAACAAAAGATGAGAAGAAGAGTTTTCCTTCTGATCGGACCAAAGGAACCTGAAAAGAGTTTTCCTTCCAGATCATAGCACAAGACCGAACCAGAAACATCCGCTCGGATTTAAACAAGAGACAAGAAAAGTTCTCCCCTTCAAATACGAACCAGAGATCGACCAGTATCTCTCGTCGAAATCAAAACATAGTAAACTATTAGCATTCCAGACAACATCAAGTAAAAAATCCGCCGTAGTTTCTTCGGGGGCAATCGAGTTATCTGTACCGCGTATAATGCTGTATGAAAATTTCAGCCACGGCCCATGAAACTTTCATCCACGGGTCAATGGTGGCCTATGTTGTTGGTTGGTACTTACTACGGCGGTGACTAACGCAAGATCTTGGTTAACTTTGATCACGAATAAATTAACACTATTGTGTCTAAAGGGCTACAATTTGGTAAGTTTGATGATTGGAGGGTGGATGATCAACATACCAATTTGCGGCCCTCTAACCTCAGTATTTTTTAAAATATGAGGGCGGATAGAAAAAGTGCGGAGGGGCAGACAAATAGCCATCTCAATAGTTTTATTTTACAGAAAACTAAAAAGCTAAAAGGAACAAGAGTCTAGTTACTGCGACTGAAGTAAGCGTAATATGTCAGTAAATTTCGTAGAGAGATTTTTGTTTTCCTAAATAAGAAATATCCGGTGAATCATGAAGATTAAAAAAAAAAAAAAAAGATGAGGGGAGGCATAATTGGATTCACTATAGTTTCAGGAATTTAGACCGCTGATTACCATTAATAATTCATTAAAACTTCGGGAATCAGACCACTTATTTAGAGCAATGTCACTAAAGCTTCGGAAATTAGACCACTGATTAATGAGTCACTTTAGCCTCGGGAATCAGACCACTGATTGAAAGTAAT
The DNA here is from genome assembly GCF_015104395.2 of Macrobrachium nipponense. Lineage (NCBI taxonomy): Eukaryota > Metazoa > Arthropoda > Malacostraca > Decapoda > Palaemonidae > Macrobrachium > Macrobrachium nipponense. The sequence continues at coordinate 30,033,244 of NC_087218.1, read as the reverse complement.
GGGTCACTTGATCCTCGGGAATCAGACCACTGATTCAAAGTAATGGGTCACTTTAGCCTCGGGAATCAGACCATTACCCACAAGAAATGAACTACTTTAGCCTTAGGAATCAGACCACTGACTAAAAGTAATGATTCATTGCAGCCTCGGGAATTAGACCACTGATTACAAGTAACGATACACTTGACCCTCGGGAATCAGAGCACTGATTAAAATTAGCAATTCACTCTGGCTTTGGGAATTAGACGCTGATGACTACTGACTTTAATTCTAATATAAAAAACAATTCTATAAAGTAAATACTTTCATCATCTATGAAGTTTTTATTCCCTAATATTTCAAAAATCATCGGCTTTAATTCTTCATTAAATCTTACACCTTTTTTTAATTTCTCTCTCCTCCTCCTCTCTCTCTCTCTCTCTCTCTCTCCAACTCGGCTCTCTCTCATCTCTACTCTCTCTCTCTCTCTCTTCTCTATATATATATATATATATATATATATATATATATATATATATATATATATATATGTGTGTGTGTGTGCCAGAGGCAATTCCACCTAATAATAATAATGATAATAATAATTTACAACGATATCAAGCTAGATACAGGAAAAGTAAAAAAAAATTAGTGAAAAAGACTAAAATCGTGTCATAATTTCATTACAGGAGAGAGAGAGAGAGAGAGAGGAGAGAGAGAGAGAGAGAGAGAGAGAGAGAGAGAGAACGTGCAGAATCTTTTGACAAAGCGAAAAAATTTCATTAGGTGATCTTAAACCGACAATAAATGGTTTTATAGAAACTTCTGAAATCGAATTTTAAAACTTTTGTAATCATCTTGCAATTTTCTTCAGGGGCAAAGGTTATTCGCCCCTCCCATCCCCTACCCCTTCCCCTCTCTCAAAAAAAAAAAACGTACCTTTACTTACGATACTTCATATAATGTAACAAAAGGAGAGAGAGAGAGAGAGAGAGAGAGAGAGAGAGAGAGAGAGAGAGAGAGAGAGAGAGAGAGAGAGATTTATTAAGATACGTAAATCTTTACTCAGGAAGTTTATTAAAAGACGAAAATTTTTAGTGAGAAAGATATTGAGAAAAAATGGCAATAAAAGTGTCGAAAAATGAGAATAGATAAATGTATAAAAATTGAGCCAACAAAAGCTGAAAAAATGATAGAGTATAACAATGTTATCGAAGAGAATGACAAAAGATGGAAAAAATATCTGCACTTCAGTTCTTTTTTTATGTTTATGAGATGAAAAACATCAATAACTCTTTCGTGTGGGTTCACAGGCACTATTAAATACCCTTCTCTCTCTCTCTCTCTCTCTCTCTCTCTCTCTCTCTCTCTCTCTCTCTTTCTCTGTCTGTCTGTCTTATATCAGAAAAGTGTGTTAACAGGAAATGATATGAAATTTCCTTTAACAATAAGTGTACTTAAAATAAAAATATTCATAGAAAACGCATGTAAATAAGAGAGAGAGAGAGAGAGAGAGAGAAGAGAGAGAGAGAGAGAGAGAGAGTTTTAAAAAGAGGGGGCTATGTCTCGCAGATTATTAATGAGCAACGCAAGAAAGTGACGAGTAAAAGGAAATAGGGTTTAAGGATAATGAAGAATGAGTGATGACAGTGTGGGAAGAAAGGCCAGGCTTAGGCAAAGGGAGGGGAAAAAAGGGGAAAGGGAGGAGAAGCCAGAGGAGGACGGACGGGTACAAGAGGGGTAGAGAGGGAGGAGGGAAAGGAAACCTGATGAGCATATGACGTACACCGTACGAGCTTTAGGCTTATAGGAAGAGAGAGAGAGAGAGAGAGGAGAGAGAGAGAGAAGGGCACCAGGTAGACAAAGATAACCTCCAAAGGTCTCGCTCCATCTCCCGACCAACAAAAGGATCATTTCATCCTTTAACGAAGAAAATTACGGCCAGAGGATATCCATCCTTCACGTCCTTCGCTTCGTTCTCCTGCTGAAACAGAAAAGAGTCCTCGAGGACTACCTACGCGGTTCTCCTACACCCTACGTCACATACTATCACACCCAGGCTGGATCGTTCTGGCATAGGGCCTGCTCAATCTGAACTACGAAGAATTGGCGGTTGTTAATTTTCTAAATTAAAAAATAAATAAAAAAAAAAAAATAAAAATTATATAAATCCTATATATATATATATATAATCTATAAGATATATATATTCCATATAGCTGGAGGAAGCAATGAAAGTAGTTCATTACGCACTGCCGTGTATTTTTCACACCTCCTCAGGATCAAGTGATACGAAAAATAATTTTGTGACAATGACACCTCTATGTCAGCAATACATAAGCATGAAAACTATCGTACTACTATAATTGCCAAAAATGTTGTTCATCCAGTTTATACATCCTGGATGAACTACTTGTACACAACATTTTTAGATAATTAGTTTTTACCGAGTCGTACGTTTTTATGATTATGTATTGCTGCTACAGAGTTGTCCTTGTAACAAATAATGATTTGTGTATCATCTGACCCTGAGAAGTTGAGAAAAATACACTAAAGCACTTAGCACTTGATCAACTACTTCCATTCTTTCCTCCAGCTCTGCAATATCATAAATTATAGCATGTTTCAGTGATAGATCACTACCTGACCAACCCAGCGTTGCCTGGGAAAACTCAAACAATTGATAAACTCTCTCTCTCTCTCTCTCTCTCTCTCTCTCTCTCTCTCTCTCTCTCTCTCTCTCTCTTTCCTGTTAAGATAGTTGCTTCAGTTACACTACCCAGAATTTTTTACATTTTTTATTTCACCACTTCTCACCCCAATTCCTATTGGAGCTGACTTTGGACTTGAAGAGCATCGGGAGTGTCTCTATTCATCCCAAAACTATGGATTAGACAATAATATCCATAATTTTTAACATTTTATTTTTCACCCCTTTTTGTCCCCCCTCCCCATTGGGGATGAACTTGGACTTAAAGGGCATCGGGCATGTCACTATTCATCTCAGCAACCTGATAAGCTAGGGATTAGGCGCTAATTTCTGTAGTTTTCAGTTATTTTTAGATGTCACCACCTTCCCACCCCATCTTCCTTTGGGGCTAGGACAATTTTCAAGGTTTAATAATCCCAGGATATTTTTGCACATCTTGGGAAATCCTGGGATAAAATTAAATAAAAAAAATAGGGAAAA
>NC_087218.1:30015075-30025075 GCF_015104395.2 Macrobrachium nipponense | reverse complement strand
TGAAAATGGTATACTTTCTCTGTCTATTTGTCAGTCTGTTTCTTTGTCTGTTTCTCTCTCTCTTAGAAATGCATAAATAATGAAAAAGGCATACTTTCTCTGTCCGTCTGTCTGACTGTCTGTCTCTGTCTCTCTCACTGAAATGCATAGATAATGGACAAGGTATACTCTCTCTCTCTCTCTCTCTCTCTCTCTCTCTCTCTCTCTCTCTCTCTCTCTCTTGGAAACGTTCGAGTGTTGCTGACTCCATGAAATAAAATTTTCTTAGATGACCTGATTATCTGAGATTATTCTTGATAGATATGTAAAGCAATGAAGCTCAAAGCTGATAATCGTAAATAAATTTATCTACTATAAAATACTTGAGAATATTCATTCAATGAAAAAGACGTGCAAAAAAAAAAAACGACTATGAAATCATACGATACGAAACTCACTTCATCTGAAAGAAAAAAATATCTTGACAAATTACGCAAATTGTTATAGCAAGATATTAATTAACATTTCTATTCAATAAAATAGTCGATTGAAAAAAATATATAGCATTCAAATACTACAAAAAACATTTTATTTAAGAGAAAGGCAAACGTAGATGCATCGATAAGTTATACTCAAATAAATAAATTCTTTGGATGCATTTATGATTTAAACACTAATAAATAAAATCTTTGTAAGCATACATTACTTATGTTCGAACTTATAGCTTCTTTAAATGAATTGGTAAGTTGTACTCAATATATAAATTCTTTTCCGAGATGAATCCAAATTACGTACCAGTCATGAAATCAAAACAATTATTTTCAAGACATTGGATGCAATAGTGATTAAAACAAATTTTCCTACATCCCATATTATTTTCTGATGTTGGGACGCCAGGTTTAATAACCAAAATCAATAAATCAATCAATGCTAAGATCTGCCGTATTGATACTCAGTATATTATTATTATTATTATTACTGTTGTTGTTGTTATTAGTTTTCTAATTGGACAGAAGAAATGAGAAAATAAACAAAGTTCAGATTTATGTCACTCAACTCTTTCGCTCTCTTGAAGATATTAAAATCACTCAAGAGCGATCATGTGCGGCGTAACCCAAGGACGAGAGAGAGAGAGAGAGAGAGAGAGAGAGAGAGAGAGAGAGAGAGAGAGAGAGAGTTAACTTACTGATTGACTTCACACGCGCACACAGAGTTTACTGATTGATTGGCTTCAAAGAGAGACAGAGAGAGAGAGAGAGAGAGAGAGAGAGAGAGAGAGAGAGAGAGAGAGATTACTGACTGATTGACTTCACAGAGAGAGAGAGAGAGAGAGAGAGAGAGAGAGAGGGCGTTGTTAGCTGACTGATTGACTTCACACACACAGAGGAGAGAGAGAGAGAGAGAGAGAGAGAGAGAGAGAGAGAGAGAGATGTGCCAAGTCATTTCCAGCTCCCAGGAACAAAGTCCTCCAACGCTAAAATCTAATCAAGTTATCCCTTCGTGAGATGAAGTGGTTCTCTCAGCCCTACCTGACATATTTTACCTGCAGAGTAAATATGTAATTCTTATTTTTTTTTTTTAAAGTTCTTGATATGTAGGTCAGCTTCCATTCAGTGTTCGTGTTAAACAATGCTTGAAAGCTTTAGATACACTAGCTTGTATGCTAGCTTAGTACTACTGGTACAAGTCGAATTCAATCTTTCTATCGGAGTTGGTTAGACTGGTATGTTTGCTAAGTCAGATATGCATAACTACTACTACTAGTACTATTAATACTAATAATAATAATAGACGAAGAACAATATAAACAGCTGACGGACATACAGACTGGTTTTTTATTCATATTACTTACAATACAATAATAATAATAATAATGATAATAATAATAATAATAATAATAATAATAATAATAATAATAATAATAATAATAAAAGCAGAAGGAGATGAAGAATAAGAAGAAGAACAAGAAGAAGAAGAACAATACAACAACTATATAACAGTAATTTTTATTTTAATAATAATAAAATCACTTTACTTTACTTCCTAGGCAAAGGCAATAAAGTATACAAATAAAATGGAGAAAATACAGCCTCTAGAGCAGTGGTTCCCAAACTGAGGGCCATGTAGCGGAATGCAGGGGGACATTATCTGGGAATATGTATGTATAAAAACAAAGGAGTTTAGTGTGTAGGCAGCCAGTGAAGGCAACTTACAGGTTCAGTACGGTGGGCAGTGGTGGGCCATGGACAAGTATCCTGGAGGAAAAATGGGTAATGACTAGAGTATGTGGAACAGAGCAGCTACAGCATTCAAAGAGAAATAATGATAGAAATAATAATAACTTCATAAATAACTAAAATGATTAATAGAAATACGAATATGGTTACCACATACATTTCCACTAAATTGTGGAGAACAGTTCGTTCCAAATTTATATGCAAATATCTATTATGATAGAAAACATAAATATTAGGCTGGTTTCTCAGACATATTTTTCTTGTCATTAAATCAACTCCTGGAATATAACAGGCACTCATTAGGTAAGTCCAAAAATACACTTGGAACCGTTCAGTCAAGTTGAAAAAAATATATAACTGGAACAGTTCAGTCATGTCCAAAAATATAAATGGAACCGTTCAGTCAACTCAACAATATAAATGGAACCATTTCACTCAAGACCAAAAATACACCTGGGACCGTTCAGTCAAGTTCATAATTACAACTGGAACGGTTCAATCAAGTCCCCAAATACAACTGGAACCATTAAGGCACACATTGTACTGTTCAGTTAACTCCACAAATATGACTGGAACTGTACAGTCAAGTCCAAAATACAAATGGAACCATTTAGTCAAGTCCCAAAATTAAAACTGGAACCATTCCGTAAAGCCCCAAAACGCGACTGGAATCGTTTAGTCAAGTTCCAAAAAAAGAGAACCGTGTATTAAAGTCCAAAATTACAAATGAAACAGCTGTAATCCCAAAACGCAACAGGATCCGTTTAGTCAAGTTCACCAAAACGGTACCGTGCACTCAAGTCCCAAATTGCAACTAGAACTGTTTTTAAAAGTCGCAGAATACAAACGGAACGGTTCAGTCAAGTCCTACAATACAACTGCGGCAACTGGAACTGTTGTCTCTTTTAAAATACAACCGGAACCGTTCAGTCAAGTTTCCTCTCAGATATACCTGGAACCGTTCAGCTAAACAAAAAATGGAACCGTTTTATGAAGTCCAAAATCTGGGGCAGCTCAGTCAAGTAAAAAAAAATGGAACCGTCCAGTTAAGTGCATAAAAAAAAAAAAAAATTTGGAACCGTTCAATCAAATCCTAAAATTCAACTAAAACCTTTCAATCAAGTCCGAAAATACACCTGGAACCGTTCAGTCAGGTCCCTAGGCAACTGGAACCGTTCACGTTGCAATTAAACAATCAAATCGTTGTTCATTCATTTCTAACTAGCTCGACTTAACAAGCAACGCCAATCAATAAAAGTGTTGACGTCGTCTCCAAGTCCAAGGACGGATGACGCAATACCATCAGCTTCGACAAGCGCGTTCAACAGGTGTTGCTTGCCCTAACGCAATTTCGCTTTAAAAAATCGACATGATGTCAAATGGGTTTCAGTACGATTCAATACATGACATTCTAAATGCAGTGTTTTTCTCTTTATTTTTGAGAATTTGAATGTCACTTGGTGTGCACTCGCACACAGTTATATTTATTTATTATTATATATAATTTTTATATATTATATATACTTATATTCTATATTATATATATATAACTAGTATACTATATATATATATATATTATATATATATATACAATTATAGACTACATAAAGACTATATATATATATTATATATTATATATATATATATATTATATATATATATAGAGAGAGAGAGAGATGAGAAAGAGAGAGAGAGAGAGATAGATATATATGTATATATTTTTATATTCTATAATATATATATTATATATATATATATATATTTCATATTTACAAGTATATATATTTATTTACACACAAAACAAACACACACACACATATATATATATATATAATATATATATTATCTAGATATAATATATATAATATAATACTACTAATATATATTAAATATATATATATATATATATATATATATATATTATATATATACTATATATAATAATATATCCTACATACATATATATCTAGATATATATATATCGTATATATATATATAAAGATATATTATATATTTATTATATATATAGAATATATAATATATATCTTTATATATATCTATATATTATATAATAGATAATATATATCTATATAGATATATGTGTATATATATATATATATATATATATAATATATATATAGTAAAGATATAGAGATATATATATATAATATATTATATATATATATATATATGTATATGTATGTATATATATACATATTTATCTGAATTTATTTTATATTTATAGGAAACAAATATATACTATATATAGACATATAATATCTATACATAGTATGTATATATATATATTATATTATAGATATATATATATAAATATATATATATATATATATATGTATATTAGATATGTGTGTGTGTGTGACTTTTCAAGCTCAGAAATGAATTATCGAAGCACTTAAAAGCTGGGGCACTATGGTAATGGCACCTTACACACCAAGTAACTTGCATCATTGCCTTCATTACTGTCCTGCCGTGTGGCACCTGTCTTCATCATATTTGGTGGTATGTTGGTGTGTTATCACCTTTTTATCATGTCACAGAATACCAAATAGCGTGAGGAAGTATCGGCATTGATAATTCTGCACAAAACTAGTACAGAAGACAGTGAAATAGTGCATATCATTGGTATTAACTAACCACGGTAAATACCAATGGTATGCACTATTTCACTAACTTCTGTACCATCTTTGTGCAGATTTATTAATGCCGATACGTCCTGGCGCGATTTGGTGAGCTGTGACATGATAAAAAGGTGAAAAACACGCCACCAAATATGATGAAAACAGGTGCCACACAGCAGCACAACACACCTACAAGAACTTGTCACCTGCACTGGCCATGGAGTAATGTTACTGGGTGCGTAAGAGTTGGCAGATGCCATTACAATAGTGCTCCAACTTTTAACTGCACCAATAACTTATTTCTGAGGTTGAAACAATTTTCGTGAAAGTACAGGGCACAAAAAAATTTGTACCTTGTCTTTCTTCGTGGACTGTACACACACATACACACATAATGCGTATGTTTGTATAATATATACATATATGTATAAATATACAATATATACATATATGTATAAATATACACATATAACTATATATATTTATATATAAACACACTGCAAATAGACCTACTTAAACACTAGTAAGAAAATATGTATTTATCCAATCATTTCTTTACGTATCAACACGCAATCAGATCCGACAGTTAAAAAATATGCTTGATGCCATTTTACTGTGTTAAACATCACTATTGTTGCGGGTGCTCTTGTATGTACAAAAACACGCAAAAAATAAACAAACGATAAAATAAATAATAAATAAATAAATAAATACATATATTAAAGGCACTGGAAATGATAGCAATTAAAATAAGGGTTCAACGGACTTGTCGCCAACAGATCGGAATGTGTGGCAACGCAGTCGCAAGTGTTTTGGGAAACTTTAAGACATCAGGGAAATCTTTGGGTCGTTGGACGGTAAAGCAAAATATTGTCGGAGTTCAGAGACGAGAGCACGGGTGCGCATTTGACCCAGGTGCTGTCAGGTGATCGTGATGTCAGAAAAATGCAGTTGTGTATATGTTCGTGCGTCAAACAGGGTGTGTTCATGGAAGGTTCCATAACAATTTAGTGTGTTCGTACATACGAATATCAGAACAGCGAGAAGGCCAGCGTGCGTGCGTTTGTATGTCTATCAGGGCGCATGAAACTAATATATTCTGAAAGTGATAGAGAAATGTGGCATTTTAGACTACAGACCCTTTAGTGACTACCAGTGAGAAAGGACGAAGGAGGTGCACAGAAGATCCATGAAGAAGGTAAATAGTGAAAAAAGTACCTTTGAATTCTTACAGATACTCTGAAGGGAGCTGAAGTGCAAAGGAATGCATTCAATATTTTTTATTGAATATTTATCCATTTTTATTTTATTTTTTTTCTGATAATAATTGTGTTTTTTTTTTTTTTTTACAGATGGATTCGGTTTGTCACCACAGAAAATGAATTCTCTAATTGACAATTTTGTTTGGGAAAATACTGTTGGTGAGATATTGTGTTTCAAGGTTTTCGGATTTTAAATTCATTTTCCTTGTTTTTCATATTAGTTCCTTTGGGGAAATACAGACTATTTTTGTATATCCGAGTTTTAGTTTTTAGCCTTAGATCTAACAACTTGATTTAGCTGCAAAGTTGCCAGTGGTCGCCAAGGTAGGTTACGTTGCCAATTAGTGATTTCTCTCTTTTAATTAAAACAGGGTCCATTAGACCTTGTAACAAATAGATAAATAATACGAAAATATATAAACAAAAACAAGGATACCTATACGAAGGACTTTATCATATGATCACGAGTCACGTGTAAAGCCCCTTTGTCTCGCGCCCTATTATCGTGACAAAATGGAAGAGATAAAAAAATAGTTTATTTGTTCTTCATACGCCGTGTTAGCTATGAGAGGGGGCGTAATTGACAGTACGTGGAATAGGGGAAATTATTTTTACACGTGGAAATAAAAATATGCCAGGGGCTGATGTTTCATAAAATTTATAACATCTAACACAATTCTTTCATGCATACGTGTATATATATAACATATATATATATATATATCATATATATATATATTATATATATATATATATATATATATATATATAATGTGTGTGTGTGCATGCACAGTCGCTTGGAGTTCATCCACGATTTTGCAGTTAAAAAATTTAAAGTGACAGTTTTGACAGTTGTCTTGCTTTTTCTCATGTCAAACCTTGTTAGGGTAAAAGCCTAACGTTAATATATATATATATATATATATATATATATATATATATAAATATATATATATATATATCATATATTATTAATTCATATGTATAAAATATAATTTTATGTATGTATATATATACATACATATGTATACAGATATACATTTATGTATGTATAATTGTATACATAATACTATACACACACACATTAACTATAACGCATGGAAAACCTGATGCACAAATAAATATGGAAATAAATAAATGCACGACTTGACTGGGTAAGTATGCAAAAGAAATGACTTAGTAGTGTTATGTACTTCACTCATGATCAGAAAACAAGCTGGTACTACTTAAAAGAAAAGGAATCTGTGGGGATGTACTAAACTGCAAGCACATGCATTATCATCTCATTTTTCCCTGGGTTCTTTTAATTGGATGTCGTGCAATCGGAGCTTTACATGCTCAAGCGAAGATGCAATGCATTACTGCTTTAATAGAATCTCCTGGTATTCAATAATTTACTTATATTTTTTCTATTTCTCTACAATTTTTTTTTAAATTGATTTGGCTTTTTCTAAAAAGTGATCTCTTCTTTCTGTATTTACCAGTACCTTTTGTTACTTCTTTCGAATGAACACCATATTCTTTGGAAGAAGTCAATGACCCCTGTGGGATTGTCCCATATGAATAGGGGTTCGTCTTCTGAATAATAATGATAGTAATACACGCGCACAGCCTAGTGGTAAAAATGAAGTCAGAAGTTCTCGCTGTTTGGAGTTCGAATCTCCCAGGTGACGAATCAGTAATGACTCCTTAAGGTGTTATTTCCAAGGTAGAGCGAATTGGTTATTAAACGACATTTGTGGCTTAATGTCAGTGAGCATAAAAAAAGTCACTGTGTCTGGATAAAAATAAGTTGCACACACATAGATACATACATACATACATACATACATACAAATACATACATATATATATATAGATACATACATACATATACATATATATACATACATATTATATACTCATACATAGATACATACATAACACAGATATACATAGATATCATATATATATATATATATACTATATATATAGATATATATCTATAATATATATATATATTATAGACAAAATTCCACCTCGTCTCCTCCCAGAAAACATAATTACATTGAAAATTTAGGCCTTAACTAGAGGATGACGGGTTTGAAAAAAGAAAAAAAAAGTTTAAAAACTAAACTTCTCAGGCATAAGGCCGGTTTTACTGAAGAGGTAGGAATTTACATAAAAGCTGGACTCTAGTTTTAAAAGCACTATATTTACATAAATTTATAGAGGTCCAGGAACACAAGGGCAGGTGAACTTCTTTCAGTCCACCCGAACACGTGGTGGAAGCAGCCCGGCCACGCTTTTAGGGAGATTGCGCGACGGATCGAAATTGCAAGCTTCGAAGGATTTCCAAGTCCTACAACAGCCAGGCACAGTGTTTGTCTGCAAATAGAGGGCATAGGCATAAGGCAGGGGGGCATATGAGGGCGAACTTTACTCACTATTTTCTCTCAATCAAAAGGCCACTCATGGGGGAATGAAATGACTGGGAAATTTACACAGCAGAAACTATTTCGTGGCTTAAATTCACTAGGGGAATGTTACTAGTATCACAGGGGAGTAATTACAGAATTGAGCCCAGATGGCGAAGGGGAATGAAACACTGCACAAGTCGCCTTGGAAAATGAAATGAAATACAGACAAAGGTAAAACAATTCCCTGGTTGAAATGGAATTTCCTTTATAGTACCTGAGTAATGATGCTGGTTGTCTTCTCCTTGAAGTCTCGACACAATGGACTTTTAAAATATACTCAGGCTTCCCAAAGCATGGGAAAGCCAGGCCCTGGAGGGTGGGGGGGGAGCGGTGTCTGGTAGGGAGCCAGGTGTCTGACCTTGCCGAGGTCTGGTCGTCTTCTGAGGGCTCCTCTCCTTGGTCCAAGGCCTTTTGAAGCTTTCTCCTGGATAGCTCCTCCTCTGGTCCCTGTGGGGTAATTCCAACAACCAATGGAAGAAGAGATAGCTTTTCAAAAGAAAAAGGAGAATGGATTCCTCCAAAGTCGAAGGGGCAACTCGTATAGATGCCTCAAACTTGGGTAAAAGACTATTTCCTTCTTTGGTTCTGGCTTAAATCTTGAACAATATACCATATATATATATATACTATATATATATATATATATATATATATATATATAATTTGTATATATCCTATATATGGTGGGATACACACACACACACACACACACACACACACACACACACACATATATATATAATATATTATATATATATATATATATATATATATATATATATATATATATATATATATAGAAATATTTATTTCTATAGCCCCCTACGTGATCCACCTTCTTCTCCCCCCTTGATAAAAAAAAAAGCCCCAATTTGAAAATATGGCGAACACAGCAGGCCCCACGCAATCAATTATTCAATTACACCTAACTTTTCTTTCAAAGACAATTACACATAACTCGGAGGGTTGCGGTGGGATTTTAATTACCGAAAGTAGTAATAAAAAGTTGTTAGCACGAACAACGACGAAGTTGGGGGAGGAGGATGAGGGGGAAAAAGCATATGGAGAGGGAAGGAAAAGTGGGTGGGGAACGAATGTAGGGGAAGGCTGAAGGGTGTGGGCTATGGAAGAATGAATGTAGGAGAAGGGAGAGATGTAAGGACAGCTAAGAAGGGATGAGAACGAATGTAAGGGAAAGAGGAGAAGAATAGGGATAGGGACGAAGGGGTGGGGAACGAATATTAGGGAAGGGAGAAATGTAGGGGGCAAGGAATGAATGTAAGGGAAGGGCGAAGGGTAGGGAGAAAAGATGTAATGTCAAAGACAGGGTGGGAAAGGAGGTGCAGGGGAAAAGGGGGATGAGGAAGAGGAGGAAATGTTGAGGGAAAGGTATAAGGGGAGGGGGCAGGGGGAAGAAGGGTTAA
>NC_087218.1:30005075-30010075 GCF_015104395.2 Macrobrachium nipponense | reverse complement strand
TATCTTTATAGTGTGGCATATTCATGGTGTTCTTCCATGCTGTGTGATAATTAGATTGTTATTAGCTATCCGCCAAAGTTATCTCATCGGTAAGTGACATAACTGTTTCGAATCATTAATCATTCCCGTAATTTCTTACTCTAAGTGACCAGTAATGTAACTTCTTCCCCTTGTAATCACTGAGTAACATACCTGCTCCCATTAAGTGGTTATAAACGTAAGATTAATGCTTGCGAGATCGAGTATTCAGTTTCTCTAGTTCAAGACCTACTAATTAACTGATTATACCCCATTGGGTATCATTCACTCTTTTACTGATACGATCTTGTAATGTGTAAATATAATCAAGGAAGCTAACCTAAGATTTTACCTTATATTTACCTATTCTGAAGCAGGCCTTCAGCCTAAGTTTGTGATATGAATGTACTTCCATATATAGGCCATTCACAAATCAGGTAAGCTATTCCCCCTGCCCCTCAGTTGCGCATCCCCTGGGTACATTTGCATCAGTTGGCGACCTTGCCAGGATCTTGTTGTTGTATTAGGGAAAATCAATTGCATGCAACTAGCAGCAATTAACCTTTGCTAAAAGCTGGCTGCCAGAGAAGAGACAAACATGTAAAGTCAATTGCAAAGTCCCTATATGAGTATATAAAGAAAAAACCAGTTCCCAAAGCAGGCAAGGTGTTATTTTATATTTTTAGGTATTTTGTGTTAGGAGTGAACAAAAGTACTGTCTGCTACAAGACTTAAGAGATAGGCCATGAACATGCTAATTAAGCTACAACAGAAAAGATAGTAATAAACTAAACACCTTACTTTTTCTTTTACGCTGTTGCATGTTAGCTCATATGCCTTCATATTGGGTGACCTAGGAAGTGTTATTTAAAAGGAAATAGTGTCCTATTCCCTTCACCAATTTTATCCTTGGAATTTAGCACCCCAAAGTAGACAAAACTTAGCTAGCTGCAGCTGAGGAATAATGCTGGTAGTACCCCTATTGTTGGATTCCTCTCTCTCTCTCTCTCTCCCACTGTGCTAGGTAGAAAATAGGAAGGAAGTTTGTTTCTCTTATTGTTTCATTTCATAAGGATTACATCAAGTAGGATAATTTTGGCCCACATTGGCATTGATAGAATAACAGTTGCAATCATGACCCCTTTAACATAACAATCAATAATTGATAGAATAATAGTTGCGATGACAACACTCATTAACGTAATAATATTATGTGGTAATGATCAGCCAAGGGTAAGAATTCCATCTTTGCTTTTGTCAAAACAGACCAGGTAAAGTTCATTCATTCATTCCTTCAAGGTCAGAGAAAATTGCCGCACGAGTGTAAACATCAAATTGGCGGAGAGCAAATATCTCTATATGGCAACTCACATGGATTAGGATGAGCAGGATTGTGTCGTCTTCAGATTTCCCATAAAAAACTAGTTCTCCTTCCCTATGTGGGGGAAATATTACAGAAGCCAGGGTCTTCTATGCATACATTATGCACAAGCCAGTATTTCCTTGTTCTTTGTGAACAGAATATTTATTACTTATTACTGTGTGCTTGATGCTGAGTGATTAAAATTTTTCCAATATCATTATTTATTTTACGATGCTAGCGTCTAATCTATTGCGCTGGTAGGTGATTGTCTAAGCCATAATTCTTGTTAAGCTAACGTTAAGAGTTGTGTATTTTAAATACCAAGTTCTTGTGACTATTAATTTTTTTTTGTCCTATGATGATTAATTCCAAGGTCCTGTGCCTGCAATTTCCAAGGCTTTTGTGCCTGCAATTTCAAGGCCTTCTTCCTCTAAATTCCAAGGCGTAGTGCCTATAATTCCAAGGCTTAGGGCATGTTCATTCCAAGGTCTCGTGCCTGCTAATGACAAGGCTTAGTAATGCAATTTCCAAGGCCTTTGTGCCTGTAATTCCAAGGCTTAGTGCTTGTTCATTCCAAGGTCTTGTGACTGCCAATGCTAAGGCTTAGTGCCTGTAATTCCAAGGCTTCATGCCTGTTCATTCCAAGGCCTGTGTCTGACAATGCCAAGTCCTAGAGCCTGCAACTCCCCAGGGTTAGTGCCTGCTAATTCCCAGACTTCTAGGTCTTCATTCAAAGTCCTTGTGTGGCTTTTGCTTGAAGCCTACATCCTTGCCGGACTACAGTAGGAAATTCAGTCATCCCATAACGTACCATCAAGCCCTTAGCACAAATCATAGCAAAACTGAGTCTAGGGAATAACCACATTCCCCTGAAGACTATTTCTTCAAGTCCTTTCAGTAGTGCCACATTCAGTGCCACCCGCACTCTACCCCTACCAGATGGCTATTGCTGCCTTTGATGAGCTTAAGGCTCTCTCCGATTTGGAGGAACAAATAGAACTGTAGGGCCAGGACCTAATTAACTAGGTAAACACTGAGAGAGCTGTGGCCAAGGAAGAGAGGGAGAAAGAAAGATTAGCCCAAGAGAGGACGGGAGAAGCAGAGAGAGCAGAGAAAGCAGCAGAAAGAGCAGAGGAGAAGGAAAGAGAGCAGTAGAAGGAAGGGCGCATCAACTTGCTTTGGTAACCTCTTCTCCACATTCCATGCTCAGCAGTGTGGGATCTCTCATTAAGATGCGGGATGAGGCTGAGACTGAAGCCTGGCTCGACCATATTGAGTGGGTATTAGATACCTACAAACTTGCTCATGGCAAAATAGCTCTCATTTTGGTGAGGCATTTAGAAGATGAAAGTGCCGCCACATTCAATGCTCTCTTGGCTGGGGATCAAGGGAACATTACCCTAGTCTGGGAGGCTTTTAACATAATCCTGGACCAGTGGAGGCAGAGATGGAGAGGTTTGCCTAAGGAGGCTGGCCAAACCTGGTCAAAATGGGTGGCCAAGAAAACGCCAGTCCTTCGTAGATGGCTTGATGCCTCCAAAGCCACATCAACAGAGGAAATTATGGTCAGGGCCCCCTACTGCTAACTCCCATCCAACCCAGTGGCCAAATAATCTGCCAAGGAAGCCCGCGTGTTTCCACACTGCAATAAGCCTGGGCACTCCACGGAGCATTGCCAATCCAAGGCAGACCCCCAGCCGCAGGCTTCAGCAAAGCCCCAAAATGGGTACCCACAAAATCAGAATGCCAAAGGCCATTGGACTATGAACAATAGGCCTACCCTCTCTTCTGGGGCAGTGCCAAAGCATAATTTCATCTACAGTCATTACACTAGATGCAGGGAGCATGGGCACACTTCTTCATGGGCCAAATTCCCCAGTAAAGCCACTACTCCCGCCATTGCCATGGCTCTGACAGATCCTTTATCCTTAAGCCCCCCCACCTCAGGGCCATATATCTGTGGCACCTATCCTGCCCACCAGGTCAGAGCATTCGATGACTGGTACTCAAATATCTATAATACAGGAAGATAGAATTCCTTATGGAGCTAGGACTGGTTGGCACCAGCTCATCACAATTGAGAGCCTTAACCACATTATAATGATTCTTTCTACCATTAAGTTGAGGGTTACAAGACCTCACCGATCTAAAATATATACTTTGGCAGTAGCGACTTATGTTCCTGGAGGGTATGACATCCTGCTGGGACAAGATTTATAAGTTTTCCCCTTCGTTTAGATGATCCAAGGTCCCATGCCCTTCCATAGCTCCAATAAGCTCCCTTGGTCCTCATAGACCAACCTCTAACACACTGCCAGTGCCACTTGAAGGGACTGGGCAGTGCCATGCTCCTCCTATCATGGACATTGAGCCAATTTGGAATCCTCTCCCTATGCCTAGAACTGCATTAGTGCCAGTGCCAGGGCAAGACTCCAGTCTCCTTCTTGGAGATCCCAGTCTGGGCTGCCTCTCACCTCCCAGTTTGGCCCTGTTACCCATGCCAATGAGAGGGGGCAAACTAAATGCCCGGACCCTTATGACCACCTTGCCTGAGTCAGTCACCCTTACTTTGTGAGTCTTTAACGCCAATGCTAACCTTCCTCCCCATCTGCAGCTCAGACCTTGAGGAAGGACTCTGCCGAATCAAGTTTCGCCAAAGAACTTAAGGAACTGAGACTAATGGTGTTAGGACTGAGGAAGAGTGCCACTGTTCCTGTTTGTCACAGAGCAGATGGCACTCGGGCATCTTCATTGGAGCTAGGTCTCCCAAGTTCCCCTACGGAGTCATCAACCCGACCTCGGAGAGGACCATAGAAGAGAGGTACTGTCATCAAGGCTCCAAGAAACTTAAGAGAGTCATTAGTTCTCTTTCCCCACTAGTGCCCTGGTACAGTGCCACACTCTTAAGGAGAATTCTAGTCCCTCTCCATCCAGAGGAGGATGCCAGGTTCTTCACTTATTACTTCCTTCCTATCATTTTGTAACTGTTTCTACTTGTACTATTCTATCACTTCACCTTTTATAGCTTTTCCTTTCCCTCACATTTTACGCCTTATTTCAGCACACTTGCCAGAGATTCTGGCCATATAAGTTGGTTAACCTCTTTGAAAGTGCCCCAGAGGTATAGCCAGTTCTTAATAGTATGCCCCTTAAAGCCAATAAGCTTATCATTGCTACTTCCCAAGCTACCCATGTGATTTTAATTGTTGTAATCAAATATTCCTGCCTTGTCTCTATTCTTTTCTTATTATTTTGTATGTTCTTGGGCAATAAATACAGCTATTAAGCTGATTTGATAATTAGCACTTGTTGTAGGCGCCGCCCTTAAGGCACTGGGCTATTATTATTTTAAACTGTGTTTCAAATTTAGTATAGGTTTACGTTGTGATTACTAGTTATTTGCCAATATTGTAATTGTGTGATACTGTTTTGTTTAATGACTAATGCATAGTATAAACTTCCCAAGAGTATTTTAATTTGCATTTATTTTTGTCATGTTAAAGTTTATGCCTCATTAAATTTTGAGAGAAATGCAACGTTATGGTTTTCTTTGCGAATAAGGTAAAGAAAAATGCTGATTTTATGTAAGCCTAAATTCAGCAGTTTTACACTGCTTGAA
>NC_087218.1:29987575-29997575 GCF_015104395.2 Macrobrachium nipponense | reverse complement strand
GCTTGAACAGGTAAATGAATAATATGGCCCTTTTTGGGTAAGGAGCATACCCGGACATCCAAGGCTACCAAGTTTTCGTCATTTGTTGACTTCCATAAGGTGCAGAAAGATAATTATATATGGTCTATGAAGCAATAGTTGTAGATTTCTTAGTAAAGTATAACTTGAAGAACAATATTAAAACTGGCTTTGCCCCCCAAAAAAAATCATGGGTTATAATGAATGACCTCTATAGGTCCCAGTGCTTGGCTTTAAGTCTAAATTTTATAATCCAATCTAATCTTATGCTATTGTCTTTATTACAATGATCGTCACTGTCATATTAAGCAAAATATAAAAGGAGTTACGACGAATATCAATGTTTTCTTCACTTTGTTAATTGATTTTTAATTAAATAATTTTTCAATGGAGAAATAGTGATAAAAAGTAGTTTCTCTGATTACTTGTGGAAAAAATTTCTCTGATTACTTGTGGAAACCCTTTTCTTTAAGGATTTTAGCACTCGACCTCATGGCATATATACTATACTCTACTACTACTACTACTACCACCACAACTACAAAGCGTAAACAAGGAGTATTGGTTGTATTTCATTGTTGCCAGAGGTGGAGACTTTCACGAATAGCTGTGAATCTTATAGTAGTAAAAACGTTATTTAATAATTCTGCTTTTTCCAAGTCTGT
Source organism: Macrobrachium nipponense (assembly GCF_015104395.2). Classification (NCBI taxonomy): domain Eukaryota; kingdom Metazoa; phylum Arthropoda; class Malacostraca; order Decapoda; family Palaemonidae; genus Macrobrachium; species Macrobrachium nipponense. The sequence continues at coordinate 29,996,892 of NC_087218.1, read as the reverse complement.
GTTCAATATGTTTCCCCCCATTGTCTCTTAGGGGACCAATGCTACTTTTGGGGGGTTTCCTACTATTAAAACGAGCAAAGAATTCTTTTGGGTTTTCCTTACAAACTGATACAAATCTCTTATCCTCATTTATCTTTGCATTTCTTACTAATTTATCCACCATTCTACATAGTTCTTTATGCCTGCATGCTTCTTCTGGTGTTGGGTGTGGATTCACTGATTTGTGCAATCTCTCTTTCTTTTATTTTATTTTCAATTTCTCTGTTGAACCACTTAGGCTGAGAAAGAGGGAGGGAAGAGAGTTGAAAATTAATGTTCCTCCTCTTATTCAGGTCCAAATTTACAAGAGAGAGAGAGAGAGAGAGGAATCAAGAACTGAGAGCAAAGGACAGAGAATGATTCTTTGGAAATATGCAATTTTAGAGAGAGAGAGAGAGAGAGAGAGAGACCTTACCTTACCTTACAGACCTTACATTTCGTTCGGGTTTGCCCCAGGTCCCTCAGTGTGAGGCGTCTAATGTCTACCAGAGAGTTGCCCTAGTACATCTTCCGGTATATTTTTGCATCTTCCAATCTTGGATGGTCTGGGATGCAGTTTAGATATTTGTCGAGCTTATTCTTAAACACATCTACGCTCACTCCTGATATATTCCTCAGATGAGCTGGCAACGCATTGAATAGACGCTGCATTATCGATGCTGGTGCGTAGTGGATTAATGTTCTGTGTGCTTTCTTATTTTTCCTGGTATAGTTTTTGGGCACTATTAATCTACTCTGCTTGCTCTTTCTGATATTTTTAGTTCCATGATATTTTCTGTTATTCCTTCTATCTGTTTCCATGCCTGAATTAATCATGTAGCGTTCTCTTCTCCTTTCTAGACTATATAATTTTAAGGATTGTAGTCTTTCCCAGTAGTCTAGGTCCTTAACTTCTTCTATTCTAGCTGTAAAGGACCTTTGTACACTCTCTATTTGTGCAATATCCTTTTGATAGTGTGGGTACCATATCTATTGCAATATTAAGTGGACTACGAAACATATGGTTTTATAAAGCAAATAAATCATGTGTTCAGCTTTTCTTGTTTTGAAGTGCGCCGTAACAACATTCCCATTTTTGCTTTTTACATTTTGCCAACAGAATGGCTATTTGGAATCATTTGCAATAACTATGTTTCCCTATTTCATCATCACACCAAGGTCTTTAACTGCTTCCTTATTTGTGATTGTCCTCATTATTAGGTCCCCTATATGCATATAGCTTTCCTTCTCTGTCTCCATAATTTATTGATTCAAATTTATCAGAGTTAAATACCATCCTATTTACCTCTGCCCAATCATATACTTTGTTAAGGTCTCTTTGAGAGCGTTCCTATTCTTCATCACAAAGTAATTTCTCTACTTATTCTTGTGTCTCAGCGAAACTACTCACTACCGAATCCTTAACATTACTGTCTATGTCTTCAATCATAATAACCAACAGTATTGCAGCTAGCACCGTACCTTGTGGGCACACCGGATATTACCTTGGTTTCATACCGATTTCTCATCGTTTGCAATAACTATCTGTTTTCTGTTGTGTAAAAATTCTTTTAACCATCTTCCTACTTTATCTACGATATTGTGTTTTCTAATTTTCTTTGCTAATATATTATGGTCTACTTTGTCAAAAGCTTTTGCAAAGTCTAGATAAACCACATCTGTTTCATTTCCGCTTTTCATATTTTTGAATATGTTCTCCCGGTGGACTAACAGTTGGGTTTGTGTACTTTTTCCGGGTACGACAAACCGTGGTTGTCCTATTATTAAAACAACATTTTTTATTTTTAAATTAAAGTTTCATAATATTTTTCTTCATTACCCTTTCATACACTTTCATAATATGTGATGTTAGACTCACAGGCCTATAATTAACTTGCCTCTAGTCTTGATCCACTTTTGAAAGTAGGGGTGATATATGCTAATTTGTGCTCATCATAAATCTTGCCTGTATCTACACTTTGTCTTAATAATATTGCAAGTGGCTTTGCGATAGAATGAACTACTTTCTTTAACAAAATAGCGGGACTCCATCCGGCCCTGCAGCAGCTCCATTTTTAATTAATTTCATTAATTGCCTGCACAATATCAGCTTCATTAATTTCTATGTCAGCTAAATATTCACTATTTTCGTCCCTTACTTCTATATCAATTATCTTCCATTATCTAATTCTAGGGGTGAAATTCTGCATCTTAATATCGTTTCTGCCCAGTAATGTTGCAAATTTCCTTTTTTTTGTTTTTTTTTCATTCGTTTAATCTTCCCTTCAATTCTCAGAGGGCCTATTTTCTATTCTTCTTTTATTCATCTTCTTCGCATATGAGTATAATAGTTTGGGGTTTTGCTTGATATTTAATAGGGTTTTTTCTTCCAAGTCCCGTTTTTCATTTTCTTTTGATTGTATAATCTTTTGTTCTGCATTTTCTATCTTACTTTTTAGTTCTATAGCTTTCCATGCATTTTTTTTCTTTTGCAAGACCTTTTTTCCACTTTCTGATTTTCTGGAACAAGATCCTTCTGTCTCTTGGTATGCATGAATGATGTTTACTTTTCTTCTTCGGTATATATTTATCCACTATTTTCTCCAATATTTTATATAATATCTCCGTATTTACCCTTATGTCCATCACTTACGAAAATGTTATCCCAATCTTTGTTTAATTCTTCATTAATTTCTGACCATTTTATATTTTTACTGTAGAAGTTGTATTTTCCATATCCTTCCCACTTTTTCATTTCTTGCTTATCTCTATTTTCACTTGCTTTGGAATGAACTGTTAATTCTATGACATTATGGTCTGAAATACTCGCATTATAAACTATTATTTCTTTAACATAATTCATCTCGTTCACAAATACTAGGTCTAAAGTATTTTCCTTTCTTGTTGGCAGGTGATTTATTTGTTGAATGTTGTATTCTAGTAGCATATCTAGTAGCTTTTCAAATTGCCTCTTATCTTCTGCACTACTATTACTCTCTTTTTTATATGTATAAGTACAACCACAGTCTCCTTTTCGTTCTTTCCATTCTACGAAAGGAAAGTTGAAGTCACCAGATAGGAGAATAGTCCAGTCCTTGTGATTTCTACATATATCATCCAATTTTTCAATTATTAAGTCAAACTCTTTAGTATTAGGAGGTCTATATATTACTATGTTCATCAATTTTTCAGATTCAAATTTCTACCGCTATTAGTTTCACATTCTGAGTTACTATATTTCTCATATATTTTTCCTTGTTTTTTGTCTTTCCCATATATTGCGGTTCCCCCTTGATTCCTATTTTTTCTATCTGATCTATAAGTTTGGAACCCTTTTATTTGATTATTCTTCCCCAGTCTCTTGGGAATACCAGGTTTCACTTATATTTATTATATCTATTTTCTTTTCATTTTGGGTTAGTTCTTCTAAGTACTCTATTTTTCTTTTTGAGTTACTCGTAACTAAACCCTGCGCATTCATCACTATGATGGTTTGCGTGTTTTCTCCTTCATTTAATATTGGTAGTAATAAGGATTTTCCCATGTCTCTTTCCTGTTCTGGTATATTGTTCTTTTTTTCATTTCCAGAAATTCTGACATTAAAAAATCCAACTTTTCCATAATATTTGATCTTCCTTCATCATAATTATTCATTTTGTGTCTGAATCTGCAATTTTCTCCGTTTCTGCAATATCCTCTTGCATAATAAATACAGTTATTATCTCTTGAGTAGAATTTCGGAGCTGATGCTTTGAAATTTTTTGCTGACACCTCTGCATATCTCCTTGGTGGTTTGCTTTTCTCTTTTACCTGATATTCTTGATTTCTCTCTTTATTTGTTTCTTTCTTATTTTGGATTTTATTACTTGGTTGGTTATTTATTTTTGATATGATTCATGGCTACAGGGTGCATATATTTGCATTTTTGTCGAACTTACATCCTTTTCCTTCTTTTAGGTTTTACATATTTTTTGGGATGCAGATCCTCTGCAATCATCCCCATAGCCATCTAAGTATGCACATTTACCATATATTTCATAGTTTTGACATACCTTAGGATGTTTGTAGTAACATCTTTCTCCAAATCTGCAATTCCCTCTTTTCAAAAGGTTGCAGATTTTGTCTTTCTTGTCTATTTTTTCCTCTTTCCCGTCATTGTGTAGATCTGGGTAGAGCCTCTTCGGGATTTGCTTTTCTGTTGTCATATCGTAATTTCTTCGTAGGTATGCTGCTTTATTGCCTCATATGTAGTATCAATGAGTATCTCTGCATCCATACTTTTATCTTGTTCTTTGTTTTTCCTTATTTTTTTCTGTCATTTCATTTTTGTTTACTTCTCTTCCGTTTTCTCTTCTTTCTTTTTCTTCTTCTTCCTCTCCTCTTCTTCTTCATCCTCAAACTATTTGTACATTCAATCTTGAGAGAGAGAGAGAGAGAGAGAAATGTTTATAACCAACACCAAAACTCTGAGAAATGTCTCATTATTATTGTCCAGGTGGAGAAGACGCAGCCGTAAGGGGACGTTTTGAAAGTCTTGCATTAACAACCCCTCCCCCCACCCCCCACCCACACACCCCCATACCCCCTTTACACCTCAAACCCCTAGACCCTGAACCTTCAAATCCCCTTCCCTACTCCCCCCGCCCTGAGTGCCTTTCGGGACTCTTCGAGTGTCGAGTCCTTCCAGCCACACTGGGGCAGGTGACATATACGAGAGAGGATACTACCTGGTATGGACGGCTCAAGCCATTGTCAGCTTTTATAGCCTGGGTCCCTGCTCACAAAGTACCATAAACTACACAGCCTCTCTCTCTCTCTCTCAAAAATTCAATTTTTTCAACGAATCTCTTTCTCTTCTTCTCTGTCAGTTGTTGGTTCCTCTCTCTCTCTCAAATTGCATTTTTCCAAAGGATCTCATTCTATTCTTCTCTGTCAGTTCTTGATGGTTCTTCTCCCAAGAATCTCTCTCTCACAAAAATTGCATATTTCCAAAGAATATCTCTCTCTCTCTCTCTCTCTCTCTCTCTCTCTCAAATAGCCAGCCATTCCTCATCCCGTCGCCCCGCCCCCCTCCCTCCCCTGACCCCCACCAAACCCTTCGCCCATTTTACACGCTTTCAGAATTCGACGTCATAAAAGTATGGTTGTCGAGACTGCTGATAACATACTTATTTCTTGTAACCCTTCCCGGGGAACATTTCATTCTTCGTAACGGAGAAAGGAGAGGACAAGAGAGTCTTTTCACTTCCCTCATTCGGAGGGGGAGGAAGGGAGGCGGAGAAAGGAGGGGAGGGGGGAGGGGGGAGGGAAGGGTAGGGGAAAGAAACGAGTCGCTTTTATTATATCTTCAACATATATTCTCCAAACACTTTTACGGGGTCCGGACGGCTCTGAAAAATTAATGGTGTCATAAAGTTTTCCCTCAAGATATCATAATGCTGTCCAAAATGATGATGAAAAACGTAAGGACAAGACCTCACTATCAACAAATAGGGATATTCTCTCTCTCTCTCTCTCTCTCTCTCTCTCTCTCTCTCTAAAGAATTGCATTTTCCATGAAAACTCTTTCTGTCAATTTCTTTCAGTTCATGGATATTCTCTCTCTCTCTCTCTCTCTCTCTCTCTCTCTCTCTCTCTCTCTCAAAAATTACATTTTCCATGATAATCTATTTCTGTTCATTCATTTCAGTTCTTGGATATTCTCCCAAAGAATCTCTCTCTCTCTCCTCTCTCTCTCTCTCTCTCGTTACATACTTTCTCTCAGGGCTGATTCATCTTTCCACATAATCTTCTCTCTTTCTAACCCTGCGAGCTGTTGAAGAGCAAGAGCCCGTGCCAGCACAAGGTTGGCTTACACTCTCTCTCTCTCTCTCTCTCTCTCTCTTTCAAAAGGCCCGCTTACTTCCTTCCTTCCTTCGCCCGAAACAATCTCCTCTAAGTCCACCTATCAAATTACCGACGGTACAAGGAGATAAAAACAGCCAGGGAAAGGGGGAGGGGGAGGAGGAGGAGAAGGAGGAGGGAGAATTACTCCATTGCTTAAAGTTACGATAACAGCCGTATCGGACATCGATAGCCAAAAACAACGGAGCTCTCAAGGCAGTATAAACACAGCCGCGACGATAAGGTATCCGGCCATTTTCAAACGACAGAGCCATTTTCCGGTCGCCCCGAGATGGGCCGTTACCTATTTCACGGCGGACAACAGACTTGAAGGAGGTTCTGAAATGCTCGATACACGCACACCAACGCGCGCACACACAAACAAACGCACACGCATGCACTCACTCACATACAGACACACAAGTGCTTGCGAATTCTTCAGGACCTTTAAGACAAGGGTAATGGTAAATATGAGGACGCACATACACAGACGCGAACACACACACACACACACACAGGCAAACGCAAAATTCGTCAGGCCCTTTAAGACAGCGGTAATTGTGCGCGTATGCATACGACACCCATTCGATATACACACATACGCGCGCACGCAAACATGCTTTCGCATACACATACTGTGCAGACATATGTTAATTCTCGATTATAAAGGGTTTCACCATACAAAACAAACGTCACATAAACAGGTCAGTGAGAAACAATACAGTACATACAATGTGCATATTTTAAACGGACTGTTAAGATTTTAAGCGGATCTACTCTAGCTGCTACATGCATGGTTAGGTCGTGACCTAAGGGAGTGGTTCTTCAATAAGGGTCATATTTCCATATTACTGAGGCCATGTTAATATTTCAGAGGTCATGATAATATTGCTGAGATCATAATAATATTGCAGAAGTCGAAATAATATTTCAGAGGTCATAATACTATTGCAGAAGTCACAATAATATTGTAGAAATCTCGTCATATTGCTAAGGTCATAATAATATTGCAGAAGTCACAATAACATTGCTGAGGTTACAATACTGCAAAGGTCATAATAATATTGCTGAAGTCATGAAATATGTTGCAGGTCAAAATAGTAATATTGCAGAGGTCTAGTAACACTGCTGAGGTCATATTAATATTGGAAAGGTCACAATATTAATGCAAAGGTCCTAATAATATTACTGAGGTCAAAATAATATTGCTGAGGTCAAAATAACAGAGCTGAGGCCATATTAATATTGTAGAAGTCCTAACAATCTTGTTGAGGTCATAGTAATATTGCTGAGCAGGATTGGAGTTATTACACTTCAAGAAATAACCTACAATTACAATTACTTAAAAAAAATGTAAATTACAGTTACAGTTATAATAACATTTGGAAATAGCAATTACATTACAATTAAAATGGCTTAAAAACAAATTCAATTACAATTAGTTATAGTTACAAGGTATTTGGGTGCGAGAGTAAAAACTACTCTTTGCCATAGGAGACAGTGCATTGAGGAGAGCAAATCGAGCTAATAGGGTTTCATAATTTATTTCCAGAAGTGCAAGTGAAAGAAGAGCAGAGTATTTAGTATAGTTAGGAAACACTTAGATTATGCTGTTCAGTTCTGATCACCAGTAACCTTACTATAGGACGGAGACCAGCAGCAAATGAAAGACCGTCTGTTCCTCATTCAATACACGTTACCTATAGGACACGGTCAGGAACTGCAAGATCTCTTTAGACTTTGGGGAACTGGACGTGACCATCACGCGTGATGTTACTACTTCCAGCAGAGGACCACAACCAATTTAAGTCTTATAACCAACCCATCACTCCTAATGGAGCCCGACCCTTACCACTTCAGCTTTGTAATTACAAATAAATTACAAATCACATCATCCTATAATTAATTACATTGCAAGTACTTACTCTAATTTCATTTTCAATTTCAATTGCGCAAAAATCTGTAATTAATTACATTTCAATTAAATTACAATCACTCTGACCCTGTTGTTGAGGTTATGATAATATTACAGAGGTTATAATAATGTTGCTGAGGTCATATTAATATCAGAGGCCATAAAAATATTTCAGAGGTCACAATATATTGCAGGTTATAATAATATGGCTGACTTAACAGTAATATTGCAGAGGTCACAGTAATATTGCAGATCATAATAATATTGCTGAGATCATTATAATATTGCAGACGTCATAATAATATTGCTGAGGTCATAACAATATTGCAGACGTCATAATGATATTGTTGACGTCATAATAATATTGCAGACGTCAAAATGATATTGCTGAGGTTATAACAATATTGCAGAGTCATAATGATATTGCAGAGGTCACAGTAATATTGCAGACGTTATTATGACATTGGAGGTCACAGGAGAACTGTAATTCCGCTCCAAATACAAAGAAGGAAGAATATTTTGGTAGACATATTTGGTCGACTCTGTTAAATTACATTTTTCTCTACTATTACATTCGATAAAATTATGAATTTCTCTCTGATGTATTAGTGCCTTTATACGTGCATACATGTATATTTACATATAAACAGGCATTACATACACACGCAAATATGTGTACACTAAATTGTATACACAAACACACGTAAGAAAGAGAGAAATCGATGAAATAACCAACAGACAAGAAAAATAGAAAAATTGAAAAATAAAACAGCCACGTCACTTGAAGTCAGCTCTATGAAAAAGAAACAGGAGTCGGGGGAAGTTGAGGGGAGGTTTTGGGCGACTGAGGGGTAGGGGAAGGGGGATTGAGAATGTGGGTGGTTGGGGGGGAGGATGGGGGGTTATGGTCGTAAGCCGACGAGTGGTCACCTGGAATGCTTTTAGGGATTATGGCTAAAGGATATATGAGACCCTCGGACGACTTATACCAACTTGAAAGTGCCCCTCCGCTGTAGTACATATACTCTCTCTCTTTCTCTCTCTCTCTCTCTCTCTCTCTGTCCACACGAGAATGATGCACTTATGGACTTGGATCACGTTCTAACTAACATATTGTGTAGGGTTTAGGTGGCAGCGCATATCTGCATGCACGTGTGCATATAGTCATATTGTAGGTATATAAACTCAGACTACATATATATATATATATAATAGGTATGTATATAATTAGCCCTGAACTATATATAATTATATATATATAATAATATAATAAATAGATTACTAATAACATACATACATATACATATATATATATATATATATATATATATATGTATTTTATATGTATGTAGTATGTATGTATAACTGGATAACGAAAATTTGGGAACCATGATAAATGCATAAATAAAGGTATAAGCTACTAAGGAAAAGTGAAACACTGGAGTAGCTCCAAGATCTTTCGACTCAACGTCCTTTTACTTAACAGACTGATAAGGTAAAG
>NC_087218.1:29970075-29982575 GCF_015104395.2 Macrobrachium nipponense | reverse complement strand
CCACCCACGCACGCAAATATATTCATATACATATATATGTCTGCATATACGTATTCATATACTGCATAACACATCTAATATATATATATATATATATATTAATATTATCGTACTATATAATATTCATTGCATCTGTACACGGTCCTGGCCAAACCCTAGTGCTGAAATTAAGGTTATTATTATTATTATTATTATTATTATTATTACTATTGTTGTTGTTGTTGTTGTTGTTGTTGTTGTTGTTGTTGTTGTTTGTCTTAGCTCACTCAGTATCTGTATCACTCTAATGCGTCATTTTTTCAAGGCAGTACTCCATGTTTTTTTATTTTTGTTTATTTAGCCCATAATTTTACCTTATACTTCTCCATTCGAAGTCTGCTCTGTTAGATGCATTTACAAACAGGTCTTTGATTTATTCGAAATTTTGTTTACTTTCTTTTTAATTTTCAAATTCACCTTTCTTGCTGACTCATGGTCTGTCCATCCCATTCATTCAGTCATTTCTTTATATAACAGTAACTAGTCAGTCGTGAAAGTTTATCTATTTTGACACTTCATATCCTTTAAGCATTTGCATATTCGCTTAATGATTTATGTGGTGTCGCTTCCCATCCAAGGGCCAGCTCGGTCCAAAGCTATTAAGTTCTAGATATCGGTTAATTTACTTCCTTAATGATTTTTCCATTACTGCTCTAATTGCGCAGTGAAGCAATATGTAATAATAACGCCGAATGATGGGAGGGGGGATATGGGTGGGGTGAAGTGGGGAAGGGGGATGGAGGTGGGGTTGGATGGGATAGGGGGTTGGGGTAGAGTGGGAAGGGGGTTGAAGGCCAGTTCCGGCGTCTGCAAAAGCCATAAAAAATGATAAATTATTTTAAAAACCAGCAATTCGCCTTTATCAGACCTTTTGGCTTCTTAGGCTATTTGAAAATCAGAAAAAAATTTTTTTGAAGGTCACCTGCAAGAAGCAATTACTTCTGGTGACTTGGCGTTTTCGTGCAGGAATACCTGGAAATCTTTTCAGATCCTGGTATTCCTTATCAGTCAGGTGCGCGAGTTTCCGATGCTTCAGACTTAACCATACAGGCAAACAAAATTCCTTGAACTTCATAAAAAAATTCTTTAGCACTAATAAAAAAATTCTTTAGAATTAATCAAACAAAACCTTAAAATGAATAAAAAATCCTTAAAATAAAAAAAATCCTTCACATTAATAAGCAAACATTCCTTAGAATTAATTAAAAAAAAAACATTCCTTAGAAATTAATTTTTAAAAATTGTTTAAAATCAATCTAACAAATTCCTCGAAATTAATTTTTAATCATTCTTAAAATTGACTGTATATTCTGCCAGACAATTTCGTTGAGGAGTTAAGTTAAAAACAGCAAACTGCAACTATTACTTATACGAAACGGCTTCGTACAAGCGTCGATGAAGGCTTACGAATGCGTGCACATGCTCAGTCTGAACCAAGGTCTGAAGCAGTTTGGTTTGAACCATCCTACAGCAGCCAATCCTTAAAAGGGAACAAGTATTGTAATAAAAATGCCAAAGCCTCATACCCTTTCCTCACTCCAATTTTAACCGAGGGATTCTAAGCCTTCGTTTTTAAGCTCCTTCCGTTATCCTCCTTCTATTCAAATACCCCGATTTATCGTCATCGTTCCTGTCTCCCCTTCCGTTCATTATTCCCCTTCCCCCTCCCTTCCCTACACCCCTTCCCCCTAACGTGCCTTGACCTACAAATCGAGTTCAGCCGTGACATTTTTTATCACTGGATTAAAAGGAGTTTTATCCTCCTCTTGACTAGACCAGGATCGTAACGCGAAATCGCAATAAGTATTGGCGGAATGACACCACTCGCAAAATTCTCCCGTTGTTCCAACTTCAAACGCGTCGCAAATTCGCGGAATGATATACAATTTAAAACGCTTCACGACGGGACGACTTCATTTTCGCCGAAGCGAACGTCGTGACTCACGGAAGCAAATTATGGGTTTTCCTAAAATTCATAATGTTTCGGTGGTTCCAGCAAGTCGTCTCTTCTTCAGGAACTGTCATTTTATTTTCGAGGGCTTTTGGCTGCCTTCAGTCTGGTTCCTGCATTAGAAGATTCCCTGAATACTGTAGTAATCGTATTTTACTTTATATTATATATATATATATATATATATATATATATATATTCTATATATATATATATATATAATATATATAATATATATATATATCTATATAATATATATAGACTGCCTTAGGGAAGAAAAAGGCGCGAATAGGATGTTAGATTTGTGTGAATCGTACGACCATGGGTCACATTAAGAGCCAAGAGCCAACGTAGTGAATGGGAAGTTGTAAAACACCGGTCATTCACGAAAAGGATTCGCAAGGATTCCCAGGCTAATTTACTACGGCTATAAATCCTTTCTGTTTAATAGAATTTGGCCAAGAGGTAGTTCATTACAGCAATATTTGTAGGAACATGTAGGCTCCCAAATACTGTCATTCGCTTTCTTCATTAAGGTAATAAAACTTGCACTGATTCGAACGTATACGAATGAGAGAGAAAATTCGGGTTCTTAATGCAACAAGTCAATAGTCAGTAGTTCGAACACTTTAATTTGTTCAGAAAATGGTTATTGCAGGTCACGGCGAAAATGTGTACAGTTGTCCTATTTCGCTTAAATACTTTTATTTTTTTTTCTATGTTATCCTGTACTTGACAGTTTATTAACAGGATACAGGCCGCGCAAACTCTGTAATGCCTGAAAGTATTAAATATGACATGTATAAACTTACTCATATGTACCAGCAAAGAAAACGTCTAACGAGGAACCAAACAGAATAGTTTTGATATTCTGTCAAGATCAATGAAAAACTTCACATCATTTAAATGTTATGGCGCCCACATATCTTACATACGTACTACACGTATAAAAACGCAAACAATGAATACGTCATTCGTATCCTCGAGGCTCTTCTGCTATCTATCCTACGCCACAGTTTCCGTTATTTCCTCTTCTCAGGCATCAAACAGAACATAGAATTTTGGTCAAAGGCCAAGCGCTGGGACCTATAAGGTCATTCAGCGCTGAAAGGGAAACTGAGAGTGGAAAGATTATGAAAGGCGTAGTAACAGGAGACAAAACATCACAGATACACTATGAACCAATTGTTGGATGAAGAAAGGGAATATGTACGGAGGCACAGCAAAAAGGAATGAATTTGGGTACAGCTAAGGGCCGAAGGGACTCTGCGAAGAACCTTAAGTAATGTCTACAGTGCACCGCATAAGGTAGACTGACAGCATTATCCTTTTACGGAAACCTTCCCAGGTATCCTTCATGAAACTACCATCAACCTATATGAACAGGACAAGTCCGCATTCCTCTCCTTTCTAGGAGCGTGTTAATAATCTCCTCTCAATCCCTTTATCCACAAACAGGGCTTCTAATTCAACGGCTTTAATTTAATGCCTTTTGTTCCTCTTTTAACATCGCTTTGTCCTTTGTCAACATTTATGTTAGATTATTATTATTACTATATTGTTAATTTTCAGGAATCCCCCGTACCTGTTTCAGCGTCTTACAACATACTCTATCTGTCTCTATCGCAAGGTTTTAATTATGCTACTTCATGGATCCTATAATTCTAACACCTTTCCCCCGCCCCCCCCCCCTCTCTCTCTCTCTCTCTCTCTCTCTCTCTCTCTCTCTCTCTCTCTCTCTCTCCGAGACCATTCTTCATCCGCGAGAGATTTTCATCTTCAAAATTGCTTTATATTTCCTAATTTGGACTAAGCCGGCGCCCCTGCATTCTCCTAACAAAAGTCTCTCCCTTATCGAGATTTCTTAGAGCACAAAGAAAGCTTAAATTTAATGAAAGTGGGAGGGAGGAGGGTAGGAGGAGGGAGGAATGAGGAGAGGGAGAGGGGGAGGGAGGGGGCGGGAGAGGGGGCGTGGAGGGAGGAGTGCAGGACATTTCAGAGTAACCGCATCTCTTATGATAACACCTTTGATCATTTGGCCCTTCAGTTTCCCCGAAAATATTCGTCTTTGATCAGAATAAAGGCAAAAGAAGACTTGATTCTCTCTCTCTCTCTCTCTCTCTCTCTCTCTCAGTCTTCGTAAAACCAACACGAGACGAGAGGCGGCAGCAACATCAGCAGCAACAGCAGCAGCAGAGAGAGAGAGAGAGAGAGAGAGAGAGAGAGAGAGTGAGGGGGGGTAGGGGGGATAAGGGTGATCGCGACAAAGCTCTTGTTATTATTTTCCCAACTAATGGCCCGATGACAACCCAGATTCTATCTGGACGGAGTCTGGTGACGACTGGGATAATCCACAGGCAGAAGGGGATGACATACACCCGAAAGTGTTTACTTTGGCCGGTGGACCTGTGGGTAGACCCGTGGGTGGACCTCGGATGGGACCTCGTTTTTGTCTTTTCCTTTTCTCTCCGTTCTTCGCGGTTGTGATAAAGTGCGTTCGGGAGGATCACACACTGAATGTCGGCAAAGCCAGCGGCTCTAAGGAGAGATCGAATTTCCTTCTTGCAAAGACTAAGACTTCGAAGTGGTTGTGGTTCAAGATCTCGATCCTCCTGAGCGTCTTTGTTTGACGTGGCGATTTTCGCACGTTTTTCCAGGGGACGGGAAATTTCTCCTTTGAATTGTATGTAACCACTTGTTTTTCTCCAGAGGGCGGCGCCATAGTACAAGGAATGTCGCGAGCGTCAAACACGCCCCAAAAATGCAGCAAAAATAGAAAAAAAAATCAAAACAAAACAACAAAATTATCGTTAAGGTGAAACATCAACGAAAATGACCAGTATAAACTTTGGACTTTGCCACCCATTTCCGTTTTGCCATCATCTAAGACAATCCTCCACTGACTGGGCCACACTGCTCTTCCTTCCATTTCTTTTATGATGACTCCCTTCCCCCTGCTATCGGGTTCCCGATAAAAAAAAGGAAGAAAAAATATCAAGCAACATTCTCCACCGCGACAGCTTCGGACTTTGCCACCCACTTCCGTCTTTCCTCCGCTTCAGTTCCACGAATCACTAAATCACATTCTTGTTCATTCTCCATAAACAATTCATAAAAAAAACAAGCATCATTCACCACTGCAAAAACTCAACGTCTTTCCATAATTTAAGAAGTTTCTCCACTTACTGCGCCACATTCTTTTTCTTCAATTCCTTTTATGATCAGGGCCCCCTCCCCCATCGGGCTCACCTTAAAAAACAAAAAAAGGAAGCGATATTCTCCGCTGCTAACACTCAGCGCTGCTGCAGGTAACATCCTCCGCTCGTTACACTTGACACTCCAAAGCAGGCTTGTTATGCCAAGTCAGACATGTCAACATACGACGCACAGCAGAGCTCGAGAGCTGTCATTAATCTGTATTCGAGGCCGTTTTAAATCACACAGAGCAGCGACTTTCTCTCGCGCATAACAATGCTCCACTGTCTGTTGTTTGTCAATGGATCCTCATTACTCACCCTGCATTTGAATCCATAAGGTACCGCGACGTTTGTCACATGTTGGCAAGTGACTGCAGTTGCTTGCAACATGCAGATGAGGACGGCTCAATCTGGCCGGAGGTTACTGGTGTCATTCTCTATATTGCGTGCATTGTATTGTGTCTACTCGTACTTTGTACATTCCCTGCTACAACCTGAGCTGAAATAATGGATATTATTATTATTATTAATGATGAAATCCACAGTGGTGTAAGTGTAAATATGTATTAGAAATATATATATATATATATATATATATATATATATATATATATATATATATATATATATATATATATTATAAACGAGAGCTTTCGAGGATCTGGTCGATTCTCCTCAGTTGAGAAGAATCGAGTAGGGTCTCGAACGCTTACACTTCTGTGGATTTCTTCGCCATTGTAGTGACTCGTGCTAATATTATTATTATTATTATTATTATTATTTTATTATTATTATTATTATTATTATCATCATCATTTTCTAAATGAGTGGTCCTCAAAGGTTTATACCATTCCATTGATGAAAGGAGATGAATTCAGCGACAGATGATTGAATTCAATCGTCGAATGGGGAAAGTTTGTTATATTTACTCTCTCTCTCTCTCTCTCTCTCTCTCTCTCTCTCTCTATATATATATATATAATATATATATGTATATATATATGTATATATATATATATATATATATATATAATATATATATATAGATGTATGTTTGCATATATATACATAAATGTATAAGCGGATACCACATGAAGTCACTTGCATTTACTGTGATTTTTCAAGCATATATATGTATATACTTTACAGATCCATTTTGTCTTTCTAATCAAGATTATTACTGTGGATCCTTCTGCAGATAACTGAGAAGCACGATACCGTGTTTCTATATTTCACACATACACACACACATACTACACACACACACACACACACACACACACATATATATATATATATATATATATATATGTATATGGATATATATATATATATATATATATATATATATATATGTGATATATATATTTATATATGTATATATATATAAATATTTATATAATATATATATATATATATATATATATATATATAGTTATAATAATATTATATATAATATATATATATATATATATTTATACTGCACAGCTTTTTCATGATTTCAAATACCATCCCTCTAAATGAGAGGGAATTGCACATGATTAGTGTACCTACTCTTGACAGGATTCGATCCTATGCTGGTTATACACTCTAGAAGACAAAAACCTCTTGCCTCCGAGACACTGAATAAGCATCATTTAAAACAAAAGAATCTCCTGCTACGATGATGATTCATATAATATTCTTACCTCTAAAATGTGTTTGTAGTTTTAAGTTTGAGGATGTCTCGTCAAATCCTTTGCATTCCATCAAGTTTGGTCAAGACAAGTTTCGTCAAGTTTAGTTTATTTAAAAAGGCAAGTATCAGTTGATTGAGAGTTCAGTTAAGTTTGGTTTATTAAGGAATGATGGTCAATTAAATAATCCTTATGCAAAATCTGCTTTGCTCAGAGAGACCAAACATTATTCCTTGTCTTGTGGGATCAAACTCTACTTGGTCTTCCTCCGTCCAAAGAAATATATAAAAAATACCTCTCTTTCTCTTACGTAGGAAGATGAAAAAAAGAGGAGTACAATTTTAATAAACCGACAATTTGTATGCAGAATTAATTTTCAATTGGAAAGGGGAGTGGATAAGAAACCACGCAATCACGCGGAGTGCTTGAAGTTTCAAGAGGGAAGTTGGCGTGGCAGGAACTTCCTTCATTTCCAAATGTTGAACTTACAGCAATACTTGAATTATATGGCACCGTAACTCCTAATATGCGTTACGGGGACCACCCACCTTTCAGACCATTCCTGGCGATGCGTTTCTTTCGCTATAACCGTGTACACCTTGTGAAATTCTCTCTCTCTCTCTCTCTCTCAATCCATTTTAGAGGATTCTCTCTTTGTTTCTCATTTCTGCAGACGTGTTTTCGTCTTTCTGATGGTCCATATTATAGACTCTCTCTCTCTCTCTCTCTCTCTCTCTCTCTCTCTCTCCATTTTTGATAATTTCTCTTTGTTTCTCATTTCTGAAGACGTGTTTTCGTGTTCCTGATGTTCCATATTCTAGACTCTCTCTTCTCCTTTTTGTCTTATTTCTCCCTTTCTCTTTTTCCGGTTCCTCCTCATCGCCTCTTCTTCTCTCTCTCAGTTTATGATAATATTTCTTTTTCTTTTGCTAATACACCAAAAACCAAAAAATTTTTTCTCTCTCTCTCCAGTAACACTTTTTAATGATTTGTTTACATCATTCAGCTAGTCTACCTTCAAGATTCTATCTCTCTCTCTCTCCTCTCTCTCTCTCTCTCTCTCTCTCTAAATGAACGTTGGGGATAACACACTCTAAGCATCCTCGCAGTTCATCCCGGGGAGATGGTTCTCTCTCTGTCTGTCTCTCTCTCATTGTTTCCGCCGGAGCACTCGGGTTAACGGAACAACAACAATAACAATGCGAGGCTCCTGGTCCCTACTACGGGAGTGTAAACTCGATTCAGGGTCTTAAACACTCTTATTGTGACCATTGTGAAGGCGTCGTCTACTCCCTAATGCGTCACTCGGGAAGGTATTTTTATATATGGAGGTGGGTCGATGGAATGTCTGTACGTAAGGAATTTTCTCTCGAAAACAACAACGACGGTTTTCACGAGCAAAGCAGGGAGGAAAGATATTGTTCTGAGGTGTTAAGTAACATGAGACAATTGCTGTTTTGCTTGTTATGTTATAAATAGAATAAGAAGAAGAAGAAGAAGAAGAGAAGAGGAGAGGAAAAAAGTTAGATATTTTACGTAATTTAACCATGATTTTATAATGTTTCACCAACAGAGGACAAATGAACAAGCCACAGCGAGAAGTAGATGCAACAGGTAAGCCGAAGGAACTCCCTGAACACGAAAGAGCTTGTGGGAAATAGCCGACATCGTGCGCAAGCAAAAGGAAACGGGCGTAGCCTTAGGCTTTTTCCTACGGACCAATTAGTTGAAAAGCCTTGTCCGAAGACGGCAATAATGCCGTATGCAACCGCTTCGAGGAAAAGGAAAATTCGCCCTTGTCGATATTCTACCGAAGGGATATAAATGCCCGGTGGCTAAACGGTTTTTCGAAATGAGTTACCTGTGAGTAACTGTGGCAGTAGCGGCGACGGTCGGTTTGCTCCACCTGACCGCAACCAAAGACCGCAACCAGACGGTAAATTACCGGATGAAAGCCTCTAGTAGAGAGCAGACCAAGACCTTGGTCTTAGATCAGGGCGGGCAGAGGCATTATTCGATTGCGTTGACGGATAGACCGCGAACAGAAAAAGGGAACTAGAAGAGAGAGCAAGAGAGAAAAAGACTGACAAAGGCAGCCCGTGTGACAGGACTTGTGTCAAAAATGGACAAAGCAGATTACGAGGGGTGGGGGGCTGGTGGGGACCGGCGACTGACTCGATAAGTCCGCGTGAAACGGTAGGAGAAGGAGGAAGTCCGGTTATCATTTAGGAGTTACTGACAGCGCGAAGACCAGAAAATCGGAGGAATTAGTGACGCCATTTTCCGAGAGTCCTTTTCACAACTTCTTTGAGAGCTGATTGATTTATCAACGAGGGTCAATGGTGTGACGGCAGAATTGGTCACAGACGACACTGTTGGCGAAACAAGATCATTCTATAAAGGAGTTTCTTTTAAACGATGTTCAGGTACGTGACATCAAAGTAGGTCCCTTTAAAAAAAATGAACATAATATACGAAACAAACTTACAAGAAAAAAAAAAAAAATTCCGCACAACCAACTGCTCACCAAAAAATGGTTTCTCAGGCATCCAAGCGACCCATTACTACACACAGATTCCTAAGGCCTGTTCTAAGTTTCTAAAGCTTTGGTGTTTGCGATTGCGACGCTATAACCCCTTCCTATCCCATCAAAGACCATCAGAAGAGCTTGTAAGCCTACAAAGTCTGGCTTTTAGTGATGTTCAAACATCCAAACGTTGATCAACCCCACATACATGAAAGTAACTGCATGCGTCATCATTAATGTAATCTGGTATTTTACACCGAGCAATTTTCACGTATCAAGCGAACTAAAAAAATTAGCTTCTAATAATTAAAAACTCCAAGGCCCTACACCCACAAATAGCAGAACAACTCCAGCATTTTACCACAAACCTCCATGCACCCAAATGGATAACCACAGGGAGAACATCTTTAGTACTAAAAGACAAGAACAAGGGAAATATAGCAAGTAACTACAGGCCTATCACCTGCCTACCAGTAATGTGGAAGTTACTAACAGGTATCATCAGTGAAAGGCTATACAACTACCTAGAGGATACAACCACCATCCCCCGCCAACAGAGAGATTGCAGAAGGAAGTGTAGGGGCACAAAATTGATAGACAAAATTGTAATGAAGAATAGTAAGAGAAGGAAAACCAACCTAAGTATGGCATGGATTGACTATAAGAAAGTCTTCGACATGGTACCACACACATGGTTAATAGAATGCTTGAAAATATATGGGGCAGAGGAAAACACCATCAGCTTCCTAAAAAATACAATGCGCAACTGGAATACAGTACTTACAAGCTCTGGGTAAGACTAGGAGAGGTTAACATCAGGAGAGGGATCTTTCAAGGCGACTCACTGTCCCCACTGCTCTTCGTATTAGCCATGATTCCCATGACAAAAGTATACTACAAAAAATGGATGCTGGGTACCAACTCAAGAAAGGAGGCAACAGAATTAACCATTTTGATATTCATGGACGACATCAATTTGCATGGTAAGAGCACCATGGAAATAGATACCCTAATCCAGGCTGTAAGAATTGTATCTGGGGACAAGATGATGGAGTTTGGAATAGCAAAATGTGCCTTGGTCAACATACAAAAAGGCAAAGTAACAATGACTGAAGGGATAAAGCTACCAGATGGGAATAGCATCAAACACATAGATGAGACAGGATACAAATACCTAGGAATAATAGAAGGAGAGGATATAAAACACCGAGAGATGAAGGACACGATCAGGAAGGAATATATGCAGAGACTTAAGGCGATACTCAAGTCAAAACTCAATGCCAGAAATATGATGAAAGCCATAAACACATGGGCAGTACCAGTAATCAGGTACAGCGCAGGAGTAGTGGAGTGGACGAAGGCTGAACTCCGCAGCATAGACCAGAAAACTAGGAGACACATGACATTACACAAAGCACTACACCCAAGAGCAAATACAGACAAACAATACATAACACGAAAGGAAGGAGGGAGAGGGCTACTAAGCATAGAGGACTGCGTCAACATCGAGAACAGAGCACTGGGGCAATATCTGAAAACCAGTGAAGACGAGTGGCTGAGAAGTGCATGGGAAGGAGGACTGATAAAAGCAAACGAAGACCCGAAATATACAGAGATAGGAGAATAACAAACAGAACAGAGGAATGGCACAACAAACCAATGCACGGACAGTACATAAGACAGACTAAAGAACTGGCCAGCGATGAAACATGGCAATGGCTACAGATGGGAGAAATCAAGAAGGAAACAGAAATAATGATAACAGCGGCACAAGACCAGGCCCTAAGAACCAGATTTGTCCAAAGAACGATAGATGGGAATAACATCTCACCCATATGCAGGAAGTGTAGTGTGAAAAACGAGACCATAAACCACATAGCAAAAGAGTGTCTTGCCTGCACAAAACCAGTACAAAAATAGGCACAATTCAGTAGCAAAAGCCGTCCACTGGAGCCTATGCAAGAAACATCAGTTACCTTGCAGTAATAAGTGGTACGGGCACCAACCTGAAGGAGTGATAGAAAACGATCAAGCAAAGATCTTCTGGGAGTATGGTAACAGAATAGATAGGGTGATACGTGCCAATAGAATAAACGTGACGTTGATTGACAAAATCAAGAAGAAAGTATATTTCATTAATGTCGCAATACCATAGGACACCAGAGCAGGAGAGGAGAGAAAAGACTGATAGTTATCAAGACCTGAAAATAGAAATACGAAGGATATGGGATATGCCACTGAAAATTATACTCATAATCATAGGAATACTAGGCACGATCCCCAGATCCTTGAAAAGGAAATTGGAAAAAATAGATGCCGAAGTAACTCCAGGACTCTTGCAGAAGAGAGATAACCAATTCATAAACAATGCAGTGTAAAAAATTAAGATAGGATGTTTTAATAACAAACGGCTGTAAACAAACAGTTGCTTAGTGGAATAATAATAATAATAATAATAATAATAATAAATACCTGGGAATAATGGAAGGAGGAGATATAAAACACCTAGAGATGAAGGACACGATCAGGAAAGAATATATGCAGAGACTCAAGGCGATACTCAAGTCAAACTCAACGCCGGAACAAATAATGATAAAAGCCACCTAAACACATTTGGGTTGCAGTGCCAGTAATCAGATACAGCGGCAGGAATAGTGGAATGGACGAAGGCAGAACTCCGCAGCATAGATCAGAAAACCAGGAAACATATGACAATACACAAAGCACTACACCCAAGAGCAAATACGGACAGACTATACACAACACGAAAGGAAGGAGGGAGAGGACTACTAAGCATAGAGGACTGCGTCAACATCGAGAACAGAGCACTGGGGCAATATCTGAAAACCAGTGTAGACGAGTGGCTAAAGACTGCATGGGAAGAAGGAATAATAAAAGTAGACGAAGACCCAGAAATATACAGAGACAGGAGAATGATAAACAGAACAGAGGACTGGCACAACAAACCAATGCACGGAAAAAACAAATACATGAGACAGACTAAAGAACTAGCCAGCGATGACACGTGGCAATGGCTACAGAGGAGAGAGCTAAAGAAGGAAACTGAAGGAATGATAACAGCGGCACAAGATCAGGCCCTAAGAACCAGA
>NC_087218.1:29965075-29967575 GCF_015104395.2 Macrobrachium nipponense | reverse complement strand
ATCGCAGAAAAATTAGAGCGGATACTTTTATTGCGAACGAATCGATGATATATATATAAAAAAAATAAGCAATTACTAATTAAAAAGCAAGCATTCCGCATGACACATTTACCAACACCGTATTAGGGAGAGGAATAAATGAAAAAACTCTACGGGTTATGAGAGCCAGGAACGGCATGGAATATAAAATTTGGGGCAAACGCCAAGCGCTGGGACCTGCGAGGTCATTCAGCACTGAAAGGGAATTTGAGAGTAAAGGAGGTTTTAAACGTGCAACAGGGGGGAAAACCTCAAAGCAGTTGCACTATGAAACATTTGTCAGGAGAGGGTTGAGGCACGTAAGAGAGTCAAAGTCAAAGTCAAAGTCAAAAACCTTTATTCCATTATAAAATGGTTATTCTGCTACAGTACAATATAAATTATTTACATAAAATTCACAATAATTGGATTGTAAAATTCTAGGATATATATACATTCAAGTAAAATTTAAGAAGTATTGCTTAAGTTTCCTTTTGAATAAATCAGAACTAACATCTATACATTTTCTTAATTCCAGAGGTAGTTTATTCCAGCAAGCTGGGCCCCTTATTGCCATCGAGCGTGAACCCAAATCTGTTCGATAGCTGTCTACATATAGATTTTCATTCTGTCTTGTTAATGCATTCCTACAATTACCAACTGTAGGAAATGTGTATAGCCAGTTGGGATATTCTTTTCTCAAACTTTTAAAAACAAAAACACAAACATCGTACATACACGTTTTCTTTTAATTATATCCACTTTAATTGCTGGAGGGTTGGGGTGATGTGATCGTGTTTTTTCACCCCAATAACGGCTACTCTACCTGCAAAGTTTTGGATTTTTTGAGCTTTTTCCATGTGCATATCATTAGTTACCCCCCATATCTTAATACAGTAGTTTATTACACTCAGGACCAGGCTTTCCACAATCAAGGCTCGAGTAGTATCATCAAAGTAATCTTTTACTCTACTTAGATACATTAGAATGCCACTGACTTTTCTACTCAGCTCGTCAATGTGAGTACTGAATGTCATATACCTGTCCATGTGTAGACCTAGATTTTTCACATGTTGACTTATCTTTACTTTTATCCCCATCGCATTTTATTACAATGTCATCTGGAATTTTGCTAATATACTGTGAGCTACCCACAAACATGCACTGTGTTTTGGTGGCATTTAATAATAGCCCTTTCCTTAGAAAATATTTCTTAATTTTGAGCAATATTAGTTCAGTCCTTTTAATCAAGGCATCTAGATTTTCTATTTGAATCAGCCAAAAGAAACTTGGGTGTCATCAGCATATTGAATTAGCAGGCAGTTTTTCTATGTATTTAATCATATCATTAACGTAGATTAAAACAGAATTGGGCCTAGGACAGATCCCTGTGGGGGACCCCAAATTCAACCTTTTCAATACAAGAATTTACGTCTCCTAATCTAACTACCTGACTCCTATCTCCCACGTAATCTCGAAACCAGAAAGTATCAATGTGATGTTCCTTAAGAGATTTACACATTTCATCATGGTTGACACTATCGAATGCCTTTGATAGGTCGCATAAAATTAATATGGAAACTTTTTTTCTATCAATATTTTTATAAATTTCATCTGTTAATTTCATCAAAGCTGTTTCTGTTGATAAACTTTTACGGAATCCATGTTGAGTGTTAGAAATCAAAATTATTTTTCTAAATGTTCCATTAACTGATACACACAATCTTTTCCATTACCTTCGATAACACCGGAAGGACAGAAACAGGTCTGTAAATTACCAGGGTCGTCCTTGTCTCCTTCCTTGTGAAGAGGGTTTACGAGGGGTTGTTTCCAAATATGAAGGGTATTTCCCAGTTACAAATCGATGTATTTATAATAACTGTGATATAATATGCAATAACTATAAGGGATTCTTTTAGAAAGCTGGTAGGAATACCATCCGTCCCTAAGCATTACTATTATTCAAGCTCTTAACTGTTAATATTATTGTTTCTACTGTAACTGGTTGAGGTCTAAACAATCTTATATTATTACCAAGATTAGTTTGAGTGGTTCTATCATCTTCATTTTCGTACTTTTGTAGCATTTCCTGCGTTTTACCATAAGTTATTTTTCCTACATTAGCAAAGTATTGGTTAAATTGATCTGCTCTAGCTTTTGGGTTGTCGTATTCAATCTTTTTATTTGATTTAGTAGATACAATATTATTCATAATTTTCCATGTTTCTTTACGAGATTTACTTTTCTGATCTTGTCTTTGTTATAATAAGCTTTGGCAGTACGCATCTTAGAATTGGTGAGTTTTTTCATTTCCTTATACTCATTGTTTAGATTTTCATCATGTATATTTTGTTTAAAGCCTTTCTTGCTTTTGTCCCTTTCAATCATTCTGTTTTTGAGATCATCGTCTATCCAAGGTGCACTGGGTCTCCTTATTTCCCTCGTGGTTAGTGGGGCACATTTATCTAAAGCACTATTATAT
>NC_087218.1:29955075-29960075 GCF_015104395.2 Macrobrachium nipponense | reverse complement strand
TCTCACAAGGCCCTATATACGTAAAATTGGCGAATCTTGCCTGGATTGAACCTAGCTTGCTTAAAAAAAAAAAAAGCTTGTAAATCGCGTCATCCGTTGTAAAACGTAAACTGTAAATTATGTTACAAAGCGTAAATCAAGCACACTTGCAGGGAAAGAGGACACACTGACTCACGGTAAGGTATTCCATTCATTAATATGATTATTCTATAACTAATGTTAGCTTAAGGTACGTTTAAGTATTTTTATTGTAGAAGTGTTTAAAAGAGCGTAGGTAGAAATCTTATTATTGTAACGGCGAACGCGCCAGAGCTTTATTTAGCGGCGAGCAAACAATTTGACCCCGCGAATTTTCTGTTACTTTGTGCTGTCCTCGTCGACGAGACAGCACGTGTGTAGAATAGATGCCAGAAAGAACCAGATCAAACTAGGAAAGTGCTTTTGCCAGGGTTTATTGCTGTGTTTGAAAGCCTAGCTAGTTAGGAGTGTTTTACTAATAGTACGGCAAAAGAAGTGTACAATTCTTTTGTCTGTGATATGTTAGGGTATTCATTTTTAACTTAGTTTTCATTCCAAGTGTTGGTAACCGCTTACCTCTCGGCTAATTCAGCTTCGCGCTCTCTCGCGCCTGCGCGGTCTCAACCAACCTTCGTCTCATTCACAGCGGCAGCCATGTTTTTATCCCTTTAAACATTACCTAAACAATTTAAGCAAAGTAACGTAAGTCTCGAAGTTTTAACGTAAATAATATCGATCTCGGTACTAGTATCTATCGTCCTGCCAGAGAAATTAACGTAATTCGCCTTGAATAAGAAACTAAACGTTCGTGTTGTAAATCGCCTCGCATTTACAGAGAATCAGCTGATTCGCCATCAATGCTAGCACACCGTGGTGCTAACCCGCTCTTCTCGCCTCACGTGTTCCACCTCGCATCGCTCACGGGTGCGCGCTGAGCGAAAATTTCATTTCACTTAACGTAACCTCATTTACAATTGTTTGCTAACATCGTTTTCAAATCCTTACCGTAATTTTTCACTTGTCCTTACGTAAAGTTAACGTAAATCTTAAAAGTAGAGTCACTTGCAAGAATTGTTAACGTAAAACGCGTCTTTGTGAAATTCATATTGAAACGCAAACCATTTCATAAGCGCAAGCCGCTAACATTAACGTAAAAAGCGTTCAACGCGAGCGCGTTATCATTTTCATAAAACGTTTTCAAAAGCAATTCTTTCAGTAAACGTTAACGTAAGTAGATAATTTAACGCAAGTTGCGTCATATTAAACGAACATTAGTAGTTCAATTCAAATATAAGGGAGTTCATTCATATATCATTTTCACCCTCTCCGAGAGAGAGAAGAGAGAGAGAGAGAGAGAGAACCAGAACCCAGTATTCACGAAGCCAAGAGTGCTACATCTTACCATTAATTATAGCATGCAGAATTAACATTATTTAGTCTCTTGTGTCTTTCATTTTACACAGCGTGATACGTACGCGCATGTGTCCATTGCAGTTTGCAAGCATTTGATTTATTTCATTTATCGAGTACTTCAGCGAGTGACTGAGCATTTTCTAAAATTTCCATTACCTGTCGTTGCCCGAGTGGTCTTTTCATTTTTCTTTTATCACAAAAGACTTGCGTATACCGCAAGCACAATTCGCACAGTGTGCCACGCCAATTCATTACTTCCAGACAGGGAAGTCGTTACCAGTTTAGGACTGGCCACCACCAGTGCACGTCAGGTCTTACCATTTTACAGTGCCACTAATTCTTGACACTGTCCATCGACTGGCTGCTGAAGTACTCCCACCTTTTACTTTCTCTCCTCACTATTACACTCTGCCATGAGCAGTGCCATTTCACTTCAGTATATTTAAGTATACTGCAGGTAGTGTCCCGGGACACACCAGCACGATACCAGTGCTCCAAGGAACGCCTCCATAAATGCCATTGCACCTGTACAGGCCGTACAGGTAGCCATTAAACCTGCGTGTCCGTCCTTACGGAACGCCCAAGTAATTAGTGTGTCCGTGTACAAGGGTCAGTGATCCTTCGGAACACTCAACAAAGGGAACGCCTCCCGAAGCGCCGCAATACCAGCCCTAAGTGCTGACAAACCTGCGTGTCCGTCCTTACGGAACGCCCAATTCATTAATGTCCGTGTACAAGGGTCAGTGATCCTTCGGACCAATCAAGGGAACGCCTCCCGAAGTGCCGCAATACCAGCACTACTAGTGCTGCCCAAGGAACGCCTCCTCATAAGTGCCGCGCACCTGTACAGACGTACAGGTAGCCCTATACCTGCGTGTCCGTCCTACGGAACGCTCATATAGAGTATCCACCATTTTGGATCATTGAACCAAGGAACGCCTCCTCATAAGTGCCGTGCACCTGTATTGGACCTACAGGTAGCCCATTCCAACGTCTCCCAAGTTGGGAACGCCCGTAAGTGTGACGTGCGCCGCACACTTCATTTGATTTTTTCACCTCATTAGAAGGTGCCAATCCAGAAGTGCCACCAACTTACGGGACACTTCCCAAGTGCCACAGAGCACCCAGTCTTCTCAGACTTTTTCTCTACCACGTCGCAGAACACCTTTCCAAGTGAGTGCCACTTTCCACAGTAGGCACTCCTATTCCATTCAGTACCCTTTCCTGGCCATTATTTTCATTTTCTTCCGAGCCTCTACTGTAGCCTAAGGGAAATGTCTTCCCCTGCTTCCCGCGACTTCTTTGCCAGAGAGCTAGAGAAGCTCGGAGCCCTCATAACTCTGGGCAAGGAGGCCGGTTACACTGGACCAGCACTAGACCAGTGGATAAAGGCGCAGCAGGCTGCCGCGCGCCTGCAAGAAAAGGAAAAAGAAAGAAAACCAGAGAAAAGCCGGAGAAGCAGAGAGAAAAAAAAAGAGAAGCAGAAAAGGAAGGCAAGGGAAGAGGAGCGAAAGCATGAGCTCGCTCTCAAGGAGAAGGAACTCGACATCAAGCGGGAGAAGGCCCGTAAGGAGAGTATCCTAGCTCAAGCCACTCTGCCAGCTTCCAGCCCTGCACCCACTGTCTCTCTTAGTCCCGCCGTCTCTGGTCAGCCTGACATCTTTTCGATTTGCGAGCCTGGTCCTGATCCAGTGCCGAAGATAGAAATTCCTGCCACATCCTGCCAGCCTTTTACCTTTTTACCGCCTACCTCCTCCCTTTTGGAAGAGGTAAGCCCACCAGTTAACCCCGGACTTGCTTCCGAGGATGATTCAACGGAGGTTTCCTTAACCTCCCCACGTCACATCACTGCCAGAGAGGACTCTTCACCTGTGCCAGAGCACACTGCCAGCCTTGGTGACTCCGCAGATTCGCAACCTGGTGGGGCCATCTCGGCCTTATCATCCAGTGCCACGGAAGAGGTTCTGGAACAAGTTCTGCCGAGACTGTGGCCGCAAGGGTCACATGTCTGCAAATTACGGAGGGTGCGCGAACCACAATATTCCGGCCATCGCAATGGCCGTCACCAATCCTTCTTCTCTAGGACCCCCAGCTAAGGGCCCTATAACCGTCGCACCCCTCCAAAGCCATTATCAGCCAAGCCACGTCAGAGCCTACGACGACTCTGGCGCTCAAATCTCCCTGATACGGGAAGACAGAATTCCCCGAGGGGCTAATGTTGATAGACGTCGATTGATCACCATGAAGTATCAATCACATTAAACTGATCCTTCCGACCGTCCAATTGAGGGTCACTAGACCTCACTTCTCCAAAGTTTGTACCCTTGCAGTTGCAAGCTACATTCCAGGAGGTTACGACCTCCTCCTAGGGCAAGACATGAAGTCTCCCTCGCATTCCAAAAAGCCTAGGGGTCCTAACCCCACAACAAATCACTCCAAGGCAAGGAGTCATCAAAATTCTACTTCCTCTAGGAAGTATGTCCACAACAGTCTCCCCCGTTACCAAGGAGGGAGATTGACCATTCGCAGTTCCGTTGCAAAACCTGTAACGTAATAGGGCACTCTACTAATTGGCCTAGGTGCCCTAGCAAACTACCAGCAGCGGACACTGTCCATTTTCCACAAGGCCTAGCCTTCAACAAGAGACAGGAGCCTCTGTTTCCCATTTCCAAGGGCACGCTGAGAGGTATTGCACCTCCGGTACCCGTCACAGGGCCAGTCGACCTCAACTCTCTGCCAGTGCCACTTGGCAGCACTGAGCAGTGCCAAGCTCCGTCCAGCCTGGACGTAGAGCCACCACCGAACTTGACCTCTGCGCCTGGCCCCGAGCTAGCGCCGGCACCTAACCTTATCAAGGATCCTCCTACAGGAGATCCTCCCAACAGGCATGGAGCTTACCACAGCCATGGCCAATCACTAGTTCCTTCTTCTTCATCCTTACCTCTGTCGCCCGAGGATGAACCTCCGGCAGACCTTACCTTTGTACCTCCTCTGGAAAACAGGAACTGCCCCGACCAGGAGTCAGCCTGGAGTTTTCCCCATCACGACGGTTGCCGCAGCAGCCGGAGTGAGGGCCTCCCCCTGCAGTAGGTTCCACCTCTACGACGGTTGCTGCAGAGACCGAAGTAGGGTGTTCTCCTGAAATCCTTCAGGCTACCGCTGCCTCAGCTCCTGCCGGCGTTTCTGGCCTTACCCCAGAGTCGTTGCCTCCGTCTACTCCTAGGACTGGTATAGCCAGGTCCTGGAGGAATAAGAAGAAGAAGAAGGGACGTAATTAACATATTAACAAAAAGAGCCACATGCTCTCCTTGACACCTGTGCCCGAGGTACAGTGTCGCATTCAATTGCAGAGTGATCCTGGCACCTACCCAGAGAAGGTAGCCAGCCCGATCCCTGCCAGTAGCAGCACTAACCCTCTAACCCCTAGCCATTGTAATACTAACCCTCACTTAAATATAATTACCTCATTGCATTTCCCTCCTGGTAAATTAACCACTCATCATCCCCACGCATCATTCCCTCTCATTATGTATTTTAACAGTTCCGTCGCTGAACTACTGCTGTGCGTA
>NC_087218.1:29940075-29950075 GCF_015104395.2 Macrobrachium nipponense | reverse complement strand
TAACTATTCAGGGGTAGAGCTGCAGCAATTTCCTTGTTTCTGTATTTGAACTGCCTCCTTATGTATCCCACTAGTTTCTGTGCCTTCTTGTTCTACACTATTTATGTCATTCCCAAGCACCATGTAGTTGGCACGAGGGTTGTTTTTTCATATTTGTAATACTTTTTGACTATTCTCCTACTTTCTTTTTGACTATTCTCCTATTTTCATTAAATCATTTCTTAAAGTTTCTACTGTCTCTGGGTCTGCTGCATTTACACTTAGTTCGGTGTCGTCTACAAATTTGGCTATCCTGCTAGTTAATCCTACATCAATGTCATTAATATGAATAAAAAACAAGAGAGGGCCAAGGACAGAACCCTGAGGAACTCGGCTTGTCATATCTGCATATTCTGATTCTTCACCGTTTATTACGACTTTGTTTTCTATAGTTAGCCAGTCTTCGATCCAGTCTGCTTTTTCTCCTACAATTCCTAAAGCTCTAACTTTTGTCATTAGTTTCTTGTGTGGAAGTTTGTCAAAGGCCTTTTGGAAATCTAAGTATAGTATATCTATTGCTCTACTACTGTCGTAAATACTAAGCATGTTATGAAAAAACTCCAAAAGGCTTGATAGGCAGGATCTATTTTGTGTGAAACCGTGTTGGGTGTTTAACAAGAAGTTGTTTCTATCAATGTGATCCACAATTTGATCTGCAATTATGCACTCAAAAATCTTACAGACGACCGATGTTAGACAGAGTGGTCTATTATTTCCCTGCTCTTCTCTTGGACCTTTTTTGTAAACTGGGGGCACATTACCTAGTTTCCAGTCTTTCGGTGCCTTTCTTTGCTCTGCACTTTTTCTGTAGAGTTTATATAGGTGAGGAACTATCTCCTCTTTTAACTCTTTAATTTCTCTTGGATGAATCCCATCCGGGCTAGGAGGTTTGAACTTGCTTAGTTTGTCTATTTTGTTTTAAATGTCATCTTCTGTAAATATCATTTTGTTCAACGATTCTGCCCTTTCATATTTAATTGCAGGTTCCGGTACTGAGGTAGTGTCTTCAATTGTGAAAACACTAGTAAAAATCTTATTCAATAATTCTGCCTTTTCCAAGTCTGTGTTCACTAGGTTTGCACCATTGTCTCTTAGGGGATCCTATGCTATCTTTTATTGGCTTTTTACTAGTTACATGAGCAAAGAATTCTTTTGGCTTTTCCTTACAAACTGATGCAACTCTCTTATCCTCGTTTACCTTTGCATTTCTACTATTTATCCACCATTCTACAGAGTTCTTTATGCCTGCTTGCTTCTTCTGGTGTTGGGTGTGGACTCACTGCTTTGTGAAATCTGACACTTTCTCTTATTTTATTTTCAATTTCTCTGTTGAACCACTTAGGATGAGGGCTGCTATTTGTTAGTATTTGCAGTAATGGAATACATCCGACGCGGTTTTCTGTGTATTCTTCTAGAAAGGCTTCCCAATAATTGTTTACGTCTGTGTTTTGGTTGTACTCTAGATTTTTAACATACTCCTTTAGTTTTCTTAGGTCTCCTTGACAGTAGTCCAATCTCTTTAGTATCTTCTCTTTTTTGTTTTGCAAGTTAATGTGAAATATAATCATTTTGTGGTCATTTTTGATTCCTCTTGTAGGTTTGTCAACCCTTTGGTGGAGGAATTCATTTTTGACAAATTCTAGAATCTCTTTCCTTCTAAGTTTGATGTGGAGGTCATAGTGTCCCAGTGTACTGCTGCAATGACATCTCCCATTATCATGCAGAGTCTGTTGTTTATTTCTTGTCCTAGTGGTGCATGCAGCTCTTCGTTGGACATTCGTGGTTGGTGGGGAGTCTATACACTAGTATTAGAGTTAGATTCTTCCAAGACTGCTTATATTAATGCCATTACTTCTTGCTTGGTTGTAATTTTACATTCTATTGGACTGAGGTGGTCCTTGACATATAACAACTCCACCTTTTTTATTGGGTCGATCTTTTTTGAACAATTTATATCCTGCTATTTGGTACTCTCCTACGAAGTCTCTTGTTGCTTCTTGTATTCATGTTTCTGTGATACCTATTATGTTTCATTCTTCACTTGATATTAATGCTTTGAAAATATCTACTTTGTTCCGAATTGATTGTGTATTAACCTGCGCCACTCTGAAGGACTTTTCTATCTTCTCTTTTGTCCTCGGTGGCTTTATTCGTTTCCCTTATTTTCACTGTTTCCTGCAGAGCTATTACTAACCAAATTCTGGGAGCTTTCCGACCTCCTCCCATAAATGTTCAGTTCACTGAGGTGTTTCAAGAGGTTTTCGTTAGAAGGTTTCCCAGTAATTTTGCTTCTTCCAAATTCAAGTGAGTTCCATCTCTATTATATAGTTTTTTTTTATTCCTCACAAACTTGTCCCAAAAGTTTAGGAACCTAACACCTTTTTCTTGGCATATTAGCTCCAGTCTGTCATTGATTCCAATTGCCCTTCTGAGGGAGTAGTGGCTTACATTGGTTCTAGGCAGAAGTCGTATAAGAATGCCGTTATTGGTTTTCTCATGGATGTTTTCTACAATATTCATCAGGTTGGCTACAAGGCCAGTTATTCCATCTTTTAGAAATAAGTCGTTTCCTCCTCCCTGCACTTTGATTTTCTTCATTGTCTCGGCTATCTTCTTTGCCCCTGCACCTGGGTAAGAGTTAACGTCTGTCTTATTTCTATTTTTGGCCACAAAATTGAACCCCTGATCTTTTACTAGAGAATCTCCAATTAATGTTGTTTTCTCTCCTGTTTCCAGGAGCACAACAAATCTATTACTAGGTGTGCTTATTCCTTTTGGGGACAATTGTGTTTTCTGGCTGCTATCACTCTTCTACCAACAGCTCTCTTGAATTCACAGAGAGAGAGAGAGAGAGAGAGAGAGAGAGAGAGATAAACACTCGCTAACCTTTACAGTTTAACACTGAATGCGCATTCCTTTGCGTTCGAAATAAAACTAGAGTAACGATGAAGAAGAAAAATACAGAGTAGGAAATTACAATACGATAAGACAAAAACAAAAGATTGGACGAAAGAACAGTGGGTGGGGGGACGGGTTGTAGAAGGAGTTTGCAATTCAATCCTCAGGGGATAATGCTTGAATATCTTTGCTGGATTCGGAATCGTGTACGAAATAAAAGAATCGTTCAGCAAAATAGAAAATATATAAATATAGCCGTAAAATGAGAGAGAGCAGAGAAGAGAGAGGAAGTAGGAGGATAAGAAAACCCCCAATAACAAAAGCAGAAAAATAGGGTCCAATAAGGGACCGAAAATGAGAAAGAAAGGAAATGGTTGAAAATGGTAAGAATAAAGTAATGAAAATAAGAAAAAGAGAGAAACAATAAGAAAATGGAACAATTTACAAAAAGACGAACGAAAAATAATAAAGCGAGGAAGCAGAGACAATGAGCAGAGAGGGTGAAGAAAGGAAATAAAGAGAATTAGAAGAAGAAGAAGAAAAAAGAGGGAAACAGTAAATAAGGGGAAACAAGAAGAAAACAACATTCGCTTACTTATGGTACAAGAAAGGAGCCATTCTTGAGAGCATGCAAATAAAAGAGACGAGAGAGGAGAGAGAGAGAGAGAGAGAGAGAGAGAGAGAGAGAGCGGAAAGATATTCGGGAACAAGAAAAGGGTAGAAAGAGAGAGAAGGAGAGTACGCTAAGATTTGGGTGGTCGAGACTTATCTTTGCAACAAGTCATAGTCTGTCCCGCCATGAATAATACATGTATGTGAATAATACATGTATGCGTAGCTAGAGAGAGAGAGAGAGAGAGAGAGAGAGAGAGAGAGGACGCGCTGGCACGCACGGAACACAAAAGCATTCGCCCGGACTTTCCTTTGGCATTTGGCGAAAAGGCTTCTCAACGCAAAGTGCATTTCCATGGGATAGCCATTCTTGGCCGGGCCGAAATAGCCACTAGCCACGCTGTATAAATCTCCTACCAACAATGAAAAAAGAAAAGAAAATAAGTAAGCGAATGTTGTTTTCTTCTTGGTACAAAACATGAAACACTCTCTCTCTCTCTCTCTCTCTCTCATCTCACACACACACACACACACACAGATGATATATATCTATAATATATATTATACTAATATATATATATATATTATATATATATAATTATTAGATCTGAAGCGTACGTACTATCCAGTACTACGGAATACTTTCATCTCATAGGTGATGGTAGAAAAGGGCATAAACGTTAATAATAGTAATACTGCTATACTATCACACGCAGACTCACACTCAGAGTGAATTATTGAAGCATTTTTACTACGAACTGGGCCTAGGAACAAAATAATGGTGGTCTGGGGGAAGGGGAAGGCGAGGGAGAGGGGTGGGGAAATTGAGAGGGAGAGCAGGGCAGAGGGTAGGGAAGGGGAAGGTAATAGATGGAGAAGTCGGAGGGGGAGTAGAGGGGGGATGGGAGGGGGAGGGAGGGGGAGAGAGGGATGGAAGGGATGGGAAAATGGGAGAGGGCGGGGAGGAAAGGGAATGTATGAAATAAAGGAGAGTGGGAGAGGGGAAAGAGGAGGGGGAAAAGATGAAGGGAATGGCCATGGGGATGGGGAGGGGAGGGAGAGAGGGTGAAAGTAGGAGGGAAAAGTGGAGGGTGTAAGACATGGGAGGGGAAGGGAGGGAAAAAAAAGGGAATGTATGAGAAAACGGAGAGTGGGAGAGGGGAGAGATGAATGATGTGAATGAGCGGATGGGAAGGGAGGGGGAGGGAGGGGGAGGGAGGAGAGGAGAGGAGGGGAGGGGAAGGGGAGGGGACGTACTCCTTACCTTCAGGGATTCTCTCCCTTGTTGCTGATCGTCGGGAGAAATAAGCGGATCAAATAATAAGCAATAAATATTCTCATCATCAAGGAACCATTTGCATCGACAATTGGCCTTTGGACGATCTTGAGATCTTCTTAGCTGTCTATCATTAACCTTCTTTGTTCGATCTTCTCACAATAAAAAGTATGTGTTAGTTTTACCAGACCACTGAGCTGATTAACAGGTATTTTTACGTGGCTAGGAATCAATTAGTTACCTAGTAACGGGACCTACAGCTTATTGTGGAATCCGAACCACATTACATCGAGAAATGAATTTCTAACCACCAGAAATAAATTCCTCTGATTCCACATTGGCAGAGCAGCGAATCGAACTCAGGGCTACCGAATTGGTAGGCGAGCACGTAAACTACTCGTCCAACGAGGAACTTCTATCTTCCCACAGACAGGTGCTTATTATGCCAATATCCATCTTCGTTGCAACGCCATAACTAATTCTACAACATTAAATTAACTCAAATCTACTGGTAATAATGAATAATTATTGTTTAATAATCACATAGTACCACACAGTACGGACTTCCAGATGTAACAGACGCGTGCGAACGCGCGCAAAAGAGAAAGAAATCCGGACAGCCAGCCAAGCACCTGCAATATACATTTTGCGCAAATAGGCTATAGACAATTATAATCACGGTCTTTATAACCCTGACACGCAAGACCAGCGTAATAAGGCTTAAAAAATATAATAAAAGAATAAAAAAAACTTTTCCCAATTACACATCAGCCAAAAGCAAGACGATAAAAAATAATTAATGCCATCCACTTGGACGTGAACTATTATCGCAATTTTTCCCCCAGAAAAAAAAATATTGGGACGCGTATGTCCTTCCTAATCACGTACCTCATCCCGTCACAATATCTGGAAGCATAACTCGCCTAACTCCGTCCCTTAAAGAGACGGTGAAACAGAAAGAAAGTAAATAAATAAAAAGCAAAACGGACACATTAATGAACGGGCGTATAAAGTCACAAAAGCGTTTCAAACGCCGCTCCGTCTCGTCCACGTGACCTAACGGCCCGCGAGAGCAAACTGATATTGGGAGTAATATTTCGGCAAACTTTCGGTTACTAACGGGCCTATTACTGTTAATAGCGATGGAAATATGGTCCGGGGTTCCCCGGGATTCAATTTCGGCCCCTCTAAGCCCCGGAGATAACAGTAACGTTTATATCTATATATATTTAAAAGTTGAAACCAGCGAACTGAACTTGGCGGGGGTTGGGGGAAGGAGGAGGGGGACTGGCTGTGCAGAATTCTGTGGTGCTATGGCTGAATTGGAATTTGAGTTATGAATGCGGGAACTGCTAGCTACTTTAAATGGTTGTTGTTGATATGTAAATATGTATGTATGTATGTATATGTACGTATATATATCCATCTACATGATGCACTATATATCTATATGGGTATATATATATATATTATATATATATATATATATATATATATTATATATATATATATATATATATATATATATATATATATATATATATATATATATATATATATATATATATATATATATATATATATATATATATATATATATATATATATATATATATATGTTTTATTTATCTATTTATGCACACAAATGTGACGTCAGTGTTGGGCAACCCATCCGACTAAAAACTAAAAAAAAAAAAAAAAAAAAAAGCAAAAGAAAAAAGCCGACACATAAAAGGTGGTGGAGAAGCGGAAATTTGGTTGAATCTCGTAAAAGTGGTGTCAATGGTTTTCCCTTTGAACTTTTACCATTCAGAAAATAATGTCCCCTCTGCCTCCTTCCATCGAGAAGAAGAAGAAAAAGAAGAAGAAGAAGAAGGAGGAGGAGCAGGAGGAGCAGGAGGAGCAGGAGCAGGAGGAGAATAATTATTTTTACGTTGATTTTTCCCTCTGTGGATCTGTTACACTTTTAACACGATATGAATTCTATAGCGCAACAAAAAATATTGCATATTTTTCTATTTTTGAATATATTTGTAGTGTAGTAGTGACATCAACAATAGCGCAGGCTTTCTCGTCAATTTACTTCAAGAGTATCTCTCATCATTCTTATTCCTTTAGTCTTCAAAGGCTGATCACTGCAAGAGTGCTTTTCGTTATTTAACCCACACACACACACACACACACACACACGCACAAGCGCCACAAGCACTCATACAAGCTCAAGCACAGACTCACGCAAGCAAGCACGCAGGCGCGTAAAGAAACTTTTGACTTGAAAACCACCAAATCACATCATCGGCTCTCAACCTACACTAACTTTGTTTAAAATAACTTCAGTCCTTTTGAACAGACAAAAGGCCAGCTAGCATTTATACAACCCAAACGCACGCACGCACTCACGCATGCACGCACGCGCAGAAAGAACCATTTCATTTGAAAACCAACAAAATCACATCATCGTCTCTCAACCTAAAACAACTTCGTCCTTTCCCTTTTGAGAGCTACGAAACAAACAAAACGCTCGACTCGTAAACACACAAACAATCACAAGCTCCGCAAGCACTTACGAGTATACAAGCCCACACCCACACACGCACACACGCACACACACTCACGCGAGCAAGCACGCAGGCGCATAAAGAACCATTTCACTGAAAGGGGAACTGCGACTTCAATTAAGCACAGGAGGTTCAGTCGAGTAGGGTCAAGTGAAAATGAGAACCCGGAGCAAAGTTCATTACGAAGAGCTGAAGCAACAAACGGAAAGACAACTAACATTCATTAGGGGCTCTGATTGCCTCGTGATGAGAACAGCCAGGCGAGAGAGAGAGAGAGAGAGAGAGAGAGAGAGAGAGAGACACGGGAGGTATTGGCATAGACCGTCAGAATTAGGTGTTGTTTAATGAATACAAAGACCGGTTGTTTCATTATTAAGAGATTCATGATTGAATGTAATAATTTGTGATACTCGGGTCATATTACCAATATAATCTTGAACTATAAATGAAGAGAAAGAGACAAATAACTCTGTTATCCTGAGAAAATGATTCGTTTACATTCGTTAGCAAA
Organism: Macrobrachium nipponense; assembly: GCF_015104395.2. NCBI lineage: Eukaryota > Metazoa > Arthropoda > Malacostraca > Decapoda > Palaemonidae > Macrobrachium > Macrobrachium nipponense. The sequence goes on along the minus strand of NC_087218.1, from coordinate 29,942,181 downwards.
TGGTACTGATGGCATGAAGAGAGAGAGAGAGAGAGAGAGAGAGAGAGAGAGAGAGAGAGAGAGAGAGGTATTGGCATAGACCATCAGAATGACTTTATGTTGATGAGACACATTGCTCCGGTTTATCAAGGAGTGGTAGAAGTAATATTTTGTGATATTTTGAGGCATAATTATCAAAAGAATTTTAAACCGTAAATGGAGAGAGAGAGAGAGAGAGAGAGGAGAGAGACGTGGGGGGGGGGGGGGGGGGGAATTGGCATAAACCGTCAGAATTATTTGTTGTTTAATGAGAAGACAAACTTATTTGGTTTTATTGCAAAAAATGGTAAGAGTAGTATTTTGTGAGACTTTTGGTCAAATTAACAATAGGATTGAGAGAGAGTGAGAGTGGGGGGGTGGGGGGAGGTTGGCGGGGAATCATTGGCATAGACTGTCTGGATTAATTGTTGTTAATGAGACAATGTTTTATTAAGAAAATGATATAAAATGAATATTTTGTGATACTTTCGGACATAATTGTAATAGAATTGTAAACTGTAAGTTAGAGAGAGAGAGAGAGAGAGAGAGAGAGAGAGAGAGAGAGAGAGAGAGAGATCATTGGCAGACTAACTATCGTTGTGGTTTATTAAGCGAATGATAAAAGTGATATTTTGTGATACTTTGAACCACGATGAGCAATAGAATGGTACGCTGTAAATGTTGAGAGAGAGAGAGAGAGAGAGAGAGAGAGAGAGAGAAGAAGAAGGGTTGATATTAGCATAGGCCGTCAGAATCACTTGTTTTGGTTTATTAAATGAAAGATAGAAGTAATATTTTGTGATACTTTTTGTCATAATTATCAAAAGAATGGTAAAGTTTAAATGGAGAGAGAGAGAGAGAGAGAGAGAGAGAGAGAGAGAGAGAGAGAGGGCAGGTATTAGCATGGACTATCAGAATTACTTGTTAATGAGACATTGGTTTTGGTTTATTAAGGATATGATATGACAGCAATATTTTGAGATACTTTTGGTCATAATTATCACTATAATTATAAACCACAATGTATTTCCACTTACAACCTTAACATCCTATAAAATAACGTAAATTATTAAAATCGTTTGTCAAATCATTAAAGCTATTTTTCATTAGCCGACAAGCAATTATTTTCGAATCGCGACTCAGTAATCCCATTCAAGTAGATGTAATCCTTTCCAACTCATGTAATCCCACGAAAGTAATCTCACCTGATTTATCAATCTGGCCCCCACCCCTCTCCAACTCTTCGGCTACTGCAATCTCATCTGAGTTTTTTTTTCCTTCAAAATAAGGCTTAGATTAATGCTTTAGATTATCGCCGACGTAATCTCCGGAGCCCAGAGGAAAAATGACAGATTTAGGAGATTACAAGAGATTCGACCTTTTCCGACCAGCTGTAAATCCGGATACGGTTACGTATTGTTCGCCGATCATTCGGTTCTAAGTTAATGCGACAACGAGTCCGGACATGAATTTGAATTACATCGGAGAAAAAAAAATGTTCTCACTAACCCTGACCCGGCCCCCGTCCACCTGCTGCTCTCTCTCTCTCCAACTCTCTCTCTCTCTCTCTCTCTCTCTCGCTCTCTCGTCTCTCTCTCTCTCTTTATATATATATATATATATATATATATAATATATTATATTATATATTATATAGATTTAGCCTTCATTACTGTTCAATATTATCGTGACTTGAAGTTTATGATATATTCAACACAATGTTTTTAATACAAGTATGCATATACAAATACACTACAAGGGATACACACATACATACATATAAATATCATGGCATACACAAGGTATACATACATACATTCATACATGCGTACACAACAAGACATCCATTCATTCATACATTCATACACACATACATACACAGAGAATCTCCGGACCTCATATACTCATCGTGAATACATATCGTAAATTAGATCTCGCGAAATTATAGAGGGAAACGAACATAGGCAAAAAACGAAATCACGAAAACGTGGAGAAAAACAACAGAAAGAAAGGAGCTCAACGATTACAACAAATCAAAACAAAGCGGAAAAACAACGAAAACTGAGTAAAACCATTAGAACAAGCACA
>NC_087218.1:29927575-29935075 GCF_015104395.2 Macrobrachium nipponense | reverse complement strand
ACTGGGTGGTATTTATAGTGTGGGGTTCCGGGTTGCATCCTGCCTCCTTAGGAGTCCATCACTTTTCTTACTATGTGCGCCGTTTCTAGGATCACACTCTTCTGCATGAGTCCTGGAGCTACTTCAGTCTCTAGTTTTTCTAGATTCCTTTTCAGGGATCTTGGGATCGTGCCTAGTGCTCCTATGATTATGGGTACAATTTCCACTGGCATATCCCATATCCTTCTTATTTCTATTTTCAGATCTTGATACTTATCCATTTTTTCCCTCTCTTTCTCTTCAACTCTGGTGTCCCATGGTATTGCTACATCAATGAGTGATACTTTCTTCTTGATTTTGTTAATCAACGTCACGTCTGGTCTATTTGCATGTATCACCCTATCTGTTCTGATACCATAGTCCCAGAGGATCGTTTTCTATCACTCCTTCAGGTTGGTGCTCGTACCACTTATTACTGCAAGGTAGCTGATGTTTCTTGCACAGGCTCCAGTGGAGGGCTTTTGCCACTGAATCATGCCTCTTTTTTTACTGGTTCTGTGCAAGTGCCGGACATTCGCTTGCTATGTGGTTTATGGTTTCATTTTTCGTATTGCACTTCCTACATATGGGAGAGATGTTATTTCCGTCTATCGTTCTTTGAAAATATCTGGTTCTTGTGCCGCTGTTATCATTCCTTCAGTTTCCTTCTTTAGCTCTCCCCTCTGTAGCCATTGCCACGTGTCATCGCTGGCTATTTCTTTAGTCTGTCTCATGTATTTCTGTCTCATGTATTGTCCGTGCATTGGTTTATTGTGCCAGTCTTCTGTTCTGTTTGTCATTCTCCTGTCTCTGTATATTTCTGGGTCTTCGTCTACTTTTATTAGTCCTTCTTCCCATGCACTCTTTAGCCACTCGTCTTCACTGGTTTTCAGATATTGCCCCAGTGCTCTGTTCTCGATGTTGACGCAGTCCTCTATACTAGTAGTCCTCTCCCTCCTTCCTTTCGTATTATGAATAGTCTGTCCGTATTTGCTCTTGGGTGTAGTGCTTTGTGTATTGTCATATGTTTCCTGGTTTTCTGATCTATGTTGCGGAGTTCTGCCTTCGCCTATTCCACTATTCCTGCGCTGTATCTGATTACTGGTACTGCCCATGTGTTTATGGCTTTTATCATATTTCCGCCGTTGAGTTTTGACTTGAGTATCGCCTTGAGTCTCTGCATATATTCTTTCCTGATCGTGTCCTTCATCTCTTGGTGTTTTATATCCCCTCCTTCCATTATTCCCAGGTATTTGTATCCAGTCTCATCTATGTTTTTGATGTTGCTTCCATCTGGTAGCTTTATCCCTTCAGTCATTGTTACTTTGCCTTTTTGTATGTTGACTAAGGCGCATTTTTCTATTTCAAACTCCATCCTGATGTCCCCAGATACAATCCTTACAGTCTGGATTAGGGTATCTATTTCCTTGATGCTCTTACCATACAGCTTGATGTCGTCCATGAACATCAGAAGATGATGATGATGACGATGATGATGATGATGATGATGATGATTATTATTATCCAAGCTGCAACCCTAGCAGGAGCCGCGAATGCTATAAACCAAAGGACCCCAATATGGAAAGTAGGTCTTTACAGGAAAGAAATACAGAAATAAAGAACAAACAATCAGATAAAACTACGTGAGGAAACTTAAACAAAATGCGCCCATCTGAACTTCTATAAGATTCAACTACGAGATTAAGAACTTTTCAAACTTTTGTCAAAGCTATTACACTCACCTGAAAGAATATTTATCAGCCAAATTTGCTAAACTTTCAACATGTAAATCATATTTTCAATATGTCACAAACTTATTACATACATGTCAACAAATCATCAAAAGGGTAACTACAAGTCAACAACAAAACAGTAGTTATAACTACATCTTCATACTGTTATCCTATTATCCAGCAATTGCCACAGACTCAGTCTCCAATCACAGTCACCGACTTTTTTTCAACCTGTTCGTGATATGTGGGCAATAATTTGTCAATTTGTATCGATGAAATGTTTCCCGTGTAGTGTAGATGCACTTCTAATCATTTCACTAATTCCCACTTACAGTCGTTGACATGTCTTCAACCTGCTCGTGATATATGTGCAGTAAGTTGCCTACATGTGTTGATGACATGCTTCATTACAGTGTAGACACACACCTTACTCATCTCTTCTCACTAATTCCTCACGTACAGTCATTGACTTGTTATAAACTTGTTCATGATATATGTGCAAAATTGTCATCATGTTGACATGTTTCACCGTTGTGTAGACAAGCATTATTCATTTCATCACTTCTTACCAGTTCTCAATATGACATGACATGAATGATCACCTAGTAAGAGCTTCCCCACGTTCTACTCTGGAGAACTGTACTGGTAGAGGGCAAGGCTATCCCAACAATTCAGCGACTATCTCAACCCCTGCCCCTGCTCCATGCCCCCCTGCCCTTTGTCCCAGAGGGCCATCATCATCTGGAACAGCTACATTAAGGCCAGACCACTAAACCAAACGTTAAAGTCTGCCCATTACCACACCCTAGGATATTCAACTTAACATCTGACTCGGCTGCGTTGGTCACTCCACTTAATGGAACGCATTTGCGGTGAATGATCGCGTGCTCTAGAGGAGGCAGCACCAGCGCGGGGTGGTGTGTGTGTGCGCGTGTGTGTGCGCGTGTGAGCTGGAGATGATGTTTAAGAAAGTGTCATCCCGCAAATTGTTTGATACATATTTTATTTTCATCATTATTATTCACACCGTGAAAATAGCTTTAAGAAAAATACATAAAGGTTTACTAAAACGTGCTATTATATATATATGCATATATATATATATATATATATACGTATCATATATATATATATATATATATATATATATATATATATATATATATATGTCTGTGTTGTTTATATGAATAATATATATACGTATATACATATATATATATATATATATATATATATATATATATATAGATATATACATATTATATATATATATATATATATATATATATATATATATATATATATATATATATATATATATATATATATGTGTGTGTGTGTGTGTGTGTGTGTGAGTGTGTGTGTTTGTCATGGAGGAGCCAATAACATCCTTTCACAAAGGAACGCCCACTCGAATCCCCATGAGAACACCTTTACATAAAGCATTAATTCTGCAGCGTCCTCTATCGAGGAAAACACGAAATCCAACAACCTTCAGGGAGGTCGAAGGCAGATGTAGGACGCCTGCCTCAATGGCCAACCTGGAAGGTCAGAGAAAAACTGGAGGACTAGAAAGGCAGTGAGCTGAGGTGAAGACACAACCCTCTTATTGTAACTCTCGCAAACAGAAACAAAGGAATACCTCCGACCGCAACAAAGCGAAAAGGGGAAATTCTGAGGGTAGGAGAGGTCTCTGTGACTCTGATGATATGTGCCAGTTAGTTAAGTCATCGTGGTATGAGTTGGAGGAGGGGAGGGGGGATGTTTGTTTCCAAGGGCTGGCTGCCTGGACCCTCAGCCTGGAAATGGACAATGAAAGACGCGGGAGAAGCGTTTTCCAGTTCACTCAATGCCGCGTCTAAAGGATGACTGCGTGGGTACTAATTGCGATGGCAAGTCACTCATTTTTTTTTTTTTTTGAAGAGTAAAAGCCAAGTATGACCGTATACTGTTGCTGAGAGAGAGAGGATTGTTGCTTTCTAGCACTTGTAGAATAATTGCAATTAGAGAAGAAGTCCGATTTCAAATATCACTTTTCTCCTTTCATTTGAGAGAGAGAGAGGAGAGAGAGAGAGAGAGAAGATAGATAGATAGAGAGAGAGAGAGAGAGAGAGGTCGTTGCTTTATAGCGATTGTAGAATAATTGCAATTGGAATCGCAGAGAGGAAGTCCATTTACAGATATTTCTTTTCGCTTCTCATTTTGAGAGAGAGAGAGAGAGAGAGAGAGAGAGAGAGAGAGAGACAACTTTTTTTTATCAATCGTCCATCTTAAGTTTTAATCTACCATGTATATAATTATTAATACTGCTTGGTTGTCACGAGAAAGAAATTAAAATACTAAAAATGTTAATTTTATCATTAAGATTCCTCTTTTAAAGAAACAAAAGGTTCTGCTAAAAAAATAGTGATTTCATACTGTAATTTTCCTGCACATGTATGAGGTATCTGGCAGAGAGAGAGAGAGAGAGAGAGAGAGAGAGAGAGAGAGAGAGAGAGAGAGAGATTTAAAATTGAGTTTCAGCTTGGGCTAAGGCACTCTCCGTTGTAAATGGCGGCATTTTAATGGAATTTGCACAGCCTAATGCCGTCATTAGAAGAGGCACATTCTCCTCTTTTATTCCGAATTCCATCATTATTCTAACACGACCAAGGAAAACATCTAGCACTGTTTACTTTCCATTCAATTCCTATGAAGATACGATTCGTCACTTGGAAATTATTCCCCGTTGCGTAAAGCATTAATTTAATATCTAAATGGCGCCTACAAAATATTCGTCCGCAAAATACGCATTTTAGCGAAGTTTCGTTTAATAATATCTTTAATACGAAATTTGATTGATGCATTTTTGCCTTTATGGTGCTTCTGACTTTCATCGCCAGTTTTCATTCATTTTCGTTTTTCTATTCAGCGAAAACATTTATATTTAAAGTAAAATGGCCATTTAAGTTTCGCTTCACGTAAATGTTTGTTCATTTTGAACAATAGTAACAAAAATAATAACAGAAGCTAAACATTTTCTCGACAGCTCTTAAGGGCTCAAATTTTAATACGTGTCAACAACACACTGATTAAGCATCTCCTTCTTAATGTTTTATCGAAAGCTCACTAGAGATCAAATTTTGATACATTTCTCTAAAGCTCTCTGCTCAAAATTGAATACAATTCTCTAAAGCTCTCTGCTCAAAACTGAATACATTTTCTCGAAAGTTCTCGGCTCAGATTTTAATAAAGCTCAAAAAAAATGATGACGCATTTCATTCATGCCTTCGTAATACAAGAGCAAGCTGGAAGAAAAACGAATACGAAACGTATCCAGGTCACAATCGTCAGAGAGTCAAATTCAGGAGGTCAACTCGACCCGTAGTATAAAGCTGAATCGCCTTTACGCAGTAGCTATCTCTTTCGCTCTGAAACACGCACAGTTAACCCTCACTACACCATCGTAACCATCAACAACACCGCCGCTGTCATCATCACCACCACCATCATCGCGCAAGGGATCCTCATCATCATCATCATCATCACCAGCAATCACCCGACAGCAACGACTAAAAGCAAAAAACAACAGCAACACTTTCTCATTCAGCAACAAGTGACTGACTCATTTCGGGGGTTGGACATTGTGGCACAAGCGTTGGCCGATGATTTTTTTTTTCTCCCCATTTCCCACTTTCTTTTTTTTGCATTTTTTTTGGTGGTGGTCTGGGGGAGGGGGGGGGGGGGAGGGGGGGGGGGGAAACTGAGAATTTGGGGTCTACTTTCATTTCCATTTTAATCTGGGCAAATCATTTACAGTCCAGTTAAGCAATGAATATGATTTCGCTATGCATGGTTTGCCGTGTTGTGATCACTCAGTCATGGACCGGGTTATACATATTGAGTTTAATTAAGTTTGGAATGCTGGCTGAAGGGGAGGGGGGGGGGGGGGGGGGGGGGGGTGTTGGGAAGGGGAAAAGGAGGCATAGGGAATGGGAGAGGATGGGATGGTAGGGAGGGAAGTTAAGGGGCGGGCGGTGTCCATGCCATGACAGGGTGGGGGGCACAGAAGAGAGAAACAGCTGAATAGACAGGGCAAAACTGAAAATTGCACAGAGAGAGAGAGAGAGAGAGAGAGAGATGAAGAGTAATGGTAAAACACAATATTGAGAGAGAGAGAGAGAGAGAGAGAGAGAGAGAGAGAGAGAGAGAGAGAAATGATAATGACTAAAAGGAAAACTGCAAAGAAGGGAGAGAGAGAGAGAGACGAACGGTAATGGTACGACAAAAAGATGGAGAAAGAGAGAGAGAGAGAGAGAGAGAGAGAGAGAGAGAGAGGGAGAGAGAGAGAGAGAGAGAGGAAATAGCCGAATGGTCATTAAACTAAACTAATTGCAAACAAAATGCGTGCGCGCACGCCCGTGTTTATGTGTGAGAGAAAGAGTAAATTACTGAGTGATGATAGCAGAAGAGCGAAGCAGAGAAAGGAAATGGCCGAGTGGTCATAAAGGTGAAACACTGAAAAAAAAAAAAATGTTTATGAGAGAGAGAGAGAGAGGTGTCAAATAAGAAATAGGGAGAGAAAGGGAGAGTGGAAGAAATAAGAGAGAGAGAGAAAGGGAGAGTTGAGGACTAGAGAGAGAGAGAGAGAGAGAGAGAGAGAGAGTTACAGTTACAAAGATCATGATGTCTCAAAGACTTATTAGTCCATCCGAGGAGACATCGTGTGCTCACTTATCTCATGGAGCAGGTTTTACTGTTCATTCACAGTGTCCTAATGATTCTGTCTAGCTTTCTTTTAAACTCTTCCACACTGTTGCTGTTTACAACTTCTGGTGGCAGTTTATTCCATGTATCATATCTTGCATGTAAAGAAACTCCCACAATGGGATGTCATGTATCTCTTCAGTTCTAGTTTCCATCCATTATTTCTTGTCTGGTTTTCGTTTAACGTAAATAGATTTCTGTCTACATTTGTTATGCCTTTCAGTATTTTGAGAGAAAAGGAGAAGGAAATAAAGTGAGAGAGAGAGAGAGAGAGAGAGAGAGAGACAGAGGCTGGAATAAAGCAAGAAAGAGAGTGGGGCGGGAATAAAGTAAGAAAGAGAAAGAGAGAGAGGGGACCAAAGAGAGAGAGACTAAAGTAAGAGAGAGAGAGAGAGAGAGAGAGAGAGAGGCGGAAATAAAGTGAGAAAGAGGTAGAGAGGGGGACTAACGTAACAGAGAGCGAGGGAGAGAGAGTGAGAGGCGGGAATAAAGTGAGAGACATAAAGAGAGAAAGGGGAACTAAAGTAAGAGAGAGAGAGAAAGAGAGAGAGGTGGGAATAAAGTAAGAGAGAAAGAGGAACTAAAGTGTGAGAGAGAGAGAGAGAGAGAGAGAGAGAGAGAGAGAGAGAGAGAGAGAGAGAGGCGGGAATAAAGTGAGATAGAATGAGAGAAAGGGGGACTAAAAGAGAGAGAGAGAGAGAGAGAGAGAGAGAGAGAGAGAGAGAGACGTCATGCAAAAAGACTGAAAGAGCGAAACCAGCCGTCTGTTTACTCTCAAAATACGGCAAGATTTACATCGTGATTAAAACCCGGAGAAAAGACGAGAGTGAAAACGACAATTGTGAATAAAAAAAACGAATGAAAAGTAAGAAATAAAGAAAGATCAAAGACTCCCTGTCTCCCTCAAGTAGTAAAGATAAAAAAAGTAAAAAAAAAATAAATAAATACACAACTTTCGTCGAGAAAAGAAAGCAATCAACCTCACTTCTTGCCCGGAGAGAGA
>NC_087218.1:29912575-29922575 GCF_015104395.2 Macrobrachium nipponense | reverse complement strand
TGTTTTTTTTTATATGCTTAATGAATGTACTGGTCAATGCTTTAATTGTTTTCATATTATGCATTATGTTTTTCTGCATTGTCTTTATTTTGTTTAATTAGTTTGAATAGTATTCTATTGTGTACATTTTGAATCTTACACTGTGAATTAACTTGCATTTAATTAAATTTAATTTCAAATTTTAATTATTGCTTTATGATTTAATTTAATTAATATTCTTGATAATCTTTGATGAATTTTGCTTAATAATTAATTCAAGAATTAATTAAACTTTTGTTTTCAAGTAATAACAATTTCCCTGAAATTGTGAATTTCACTTATAAATTTTGAATTAGAAATAAATTTTTGTATTTAAGATTTATATGAGAATTTCATTGAACCACCAACATGATATTTTGTTGTCTAGGTAGAAATATAGAGTGATAATTGTGACGTTTCCCACAAATAAAACAGGAATCAGGGAAATACTTAAATTTTGAATTTGTTTGCACAGAGTGATGCCCTTTAATTAAGATTACCTCACACATATTTTAATAAAACTTAAACTGATTGTTTTTTCTACTGTTCAGTTAGAAAAAAGGGATCACTCTTACCTTTAGAGTATCAGTCGTTTAGTATTTGTGATGAAGGGTCAGGTGTCTGTCTGTAGTGAGGTAAGTAACAACCAGGTAACTTGAATAGAACTGTGCCCTAAGTACAAAGGGTGTCCCAGACCAGGAATAAAAGGGTCTCTTGTATTAGCAAGTACAAAATGGTAAGTGTAGTAACCAGATACTTGGCAATTTGGGTTAACAAATATTAATGGTGTCCAGACACAAGATCCTTGACTATTTCATGCACCAAGTATTATGGTATCCAGACCAGATATCTCTACACCACTTCGTCACAAGTATTGATGGTGCCCAGACCCGGGATATTTGTTGGCATTTATGTACCAAATATCAATGATCCCCAGAAACCAGGGAGGAAAACAAATCACATTATCACTCTAGCTTATACTGGTGGTGTTAGGAATATATTTTGTTAGAAGTAGTGACCATATATGTGTTTTTGCATTTTATTGTAAGAATTGTATTTGAGAAAAAATGGCTCCATTCGATACTCAGGAATTTTTAGCAGCCCCTTCCATTGCAAGTGTTGTCTGAAACTACTCTGACTAAGGCACAGTGGAGTGCTCTAGCAGAAGCATGTGGTTGTCATGTGTTTAGTAAACATGATAAAAGCACAAATCAAATGCATTGCCATGCAAGCATTGATAGACTCTGGTAGAATAACTGATGAGATGAGTTAGAAACTAGCTCAAGAGTTGTTGAATGTAGCACAGGCTGGATCTTATAAAATAAGCAAGTAGAAAAGAAAGAGAAAAGTGATGCAGAGTTAGAAACTCAGACGCATAGAAGCAGAAGAAAGTTTTTGTTGATTAAACTGAAAATACAGGCTGAAAGGGAGAGAATACAAGCTGAAAAAGACAGAATAGACAGGGAAAAACAAGAAAGAAGAGAAAGAGAAAGGAAGAAGAAAAAGCTACAGAAGATGAAAGGCAAAAGGATAAAAGAGGAAAGAGAAATTGCAAGACTGAGAGGGAGATGGAATTGATAAGAGCTAGATCCACATCCCTTACCTGCAAACACCGTCTAACCCTAACCATGGTAATCAAGACCCTGCATTTGATGTAGTAAGAGTGCAGAAGTTTAATCCCTAAGTTTACTGAAGAGGCTCCAGATGAGTTCTTTGATCACTTTGAGAAAGTGGCCTTCAGGTATGGGGATGGCAGAAGAAAAAATGGTCAGTTTTGCTACAAAGTGTCTTGATTGGTAAAGGGAGAAGTGCTTATCTAGCCTTAACAGCTGATCAGTGTAAAGACTATAAGGTGCTCAAACATAATGTGCTACAAGTATACCAGTTGACCCCAGAGTACTACAATGAAAGATTCAGAAACTTAAGAAAGGATGAAAAGTAACTTTCTTGGATTATGCTTATAAAGTGAGAAGGTGTTTTAAAAGATGGTTGGAGGCAGCTAAAGTTACAAACTTTTGAAGAGTTAGAAGAGTTAGTTGTTTTAGAGCAATATTTTAAGGTATTCCTGAGCATATAAGAGCCTATTTGAGAGAGAGAGAGGTTAAAAAACTTGACAAAGCTGCCTACACTGAGAGAGGACCTTTGAAGATTCTTGCAGAAAATTGGGTAGAAAATAAAGAGGAAATCCAACGAGAGTATGTGAAGAACTTAAGGAAAAGGTTGGAAGAGATTAGAAAATTTCTCTTTAGAAAATCTGAAAATGAGTCAAAGAGGAAAATGAAAAAGGAACTATGACAGAAAGACTAAGCTAAGAAGTTTTAGTGTTGGTCAACAAGTGTTAGTGTTCTGCCAGTCAAGAGATTTCCCCTTACAAATAAATTTCAAGGTCCCTACAGGATAATTGAGAAGTAAGTGATAGAACTTATGTGATTGAAACACCAGAAAGAAGAAAACGACAGAGGAAGATACATGTGAACCTTTTGAAACCTTCACTCAGAATAGAAATGAAACTGTGTCAATAATACAGACAACTTCATCTACAGAAGACGATGACGGCTATGAATTGGGAGCTGAAAGCAAGATGAATAATTCTTCAATTTTGGAAAATTTGGAGGATAAACTGAAAACATCTTAATGTTGAACAAGGTGAGGAATTGAGTGAAGGATTAGAAGCTTCACAGAGATTTTTTGCAGATGTACCCAGACGTACTAATCTGACCAAACATGAAATCAAGATCCAAGAAGATGGAAAATCGTTCAAGCAAAGAGCTTATCGCTTATCACCTTATCATCGAGATGTTACTGAAGAAAGAAGTTCAGTATTTGCTGCAACATGGATTAGCAGAACCCAGTTCAAGTCACTTCAGTTCTCCATGTGTGTAAGTGAAGAAACCTGATGGCTCCTTTAGGATGTGTACTGATTATAGGAAACTGAATTCCATTAGTATGGCTGACAAATATCCCTTGCCTCTTATAGATCAGTTACTTGATAATATTGGGCAAGCCAAGTTTGTTTTCCAAGATAGACTTATTGAAGGGATATTATCAGATACCCTTAGATGAAAATGCGAAGTTGCTGTCAGCTTTTATTACTCCTTTTGGATTGTATCAGTATACCTGTATGCCATTTGGTCTGATGAATGCACCAGCCACATTTCAACGAGTGATGGATCAACTGCTAGGATCTATAGAAGGAGTAGGTGTTATACCTTGATTTGGGTGACATAGTCATTTACTCTACAACGTGGGAACAACATCTGCAGATCCTGAAGAAAGTTTTCAAGAAACTACAAGAGGCAGGACTAACAGTCAACCTAGAGAAGAGTGAGTTTGGAAAGGCGACTGTCAGTACCTTGGGTTTGAAGTGGAAAAAGGCCTTCTCCGCTCCGGTGAATGCCTAATGTGGAAAGGTATCCGTAAGGCTACCCCTCCTACTACTAGGAAGCAACTACAAAGATTTTCGGGCATGGCTGGATTCTATCGTCGTTTCTGTCCAAATTTCTCAGCCGTAGTAGCTCCCTTGACAGACTTAACTAGTCCCAAAGCTAAGTTTGTTTGGACTCCAGAATGTCAAGAATCCTTTGAGAAGGTAAAAGCCATTGTTTTAACTTCAAGACCCGTGCTTCAAGCTCCAGACTTATAAGAAATTTGTGATACAAGTTGATGCCTCTGATTTTGTGGAATTGGAGCTGTTCTACTTCAAGAAGATGAAAATAACCTTCTACACCCTGTGTGTTTCCTGTCTTCGAAACTGAAAAAGCATCAGAAAAACTATGCAACTATTGAAAAGGAAAACCCTCTAGCCTTAAATCACAGCATTGAAAAAAAAGTTTGAAGTGATGTGAACAGACCTAGGAATGAAGAAGTGTTAGTGTTGTCGTGATCACAATCCACTGTCATTCATACAGCGGATGAAAAACCATAATCAAAGACTGACCAGGTGGTCTTTGTGCTTGCAACGATAATATAAAGGTTGAGCACATATCTGGTAAGAACAATGTAGTTGCCGATTATTTATCCCGTTGTGAATCGTTGGATTCAACCCCGGAATAACTAATTCTTCTGGGGGGGGAGGAATCTTATAATGTAAGTTTGGAATGCAATTATAATTGTGGTAATATGATTAATTCACATCAGAACTTGTGTATCATGGTATGAAATGTTTATTTCTGTGTTCAGATTTCCCAAATTTAAAGATAACATGCCTTAAGTGATCCATTTTTCATTTTGAAGTACGTATGACACACAGAGAGTGAAAGCTCATAAGCCTTTTGCAAGGGAGTCGTATTTCCCACTTTGAGAATGTCTTAGCTAGGTGATTCTTTATCGGCGCAAAACAAGCGTAATAACCCACCCCCCAAGCCGCAATGTTATTCAGCCCCTTGTAAATAGATGAGCTAAGCTAGTTTTTATCATCGCAGTCGAGCCTGTGAATGGAACAAGAGAGCCTTATTCATAGCCATTCCTATAGAGATGATGTAATATGTTTTCACCTTCGACTATAGACTAATAGCATATACGCTTATGGGTGAGAGAACATTCATTGATTCGCTTTGAGACAGAGCGGCGTGCGTTATAGTCTCTCTCTCTCTCTCTAAAAACTCTCTCTCTCTCGCTCGCTCGCGAGGCTGTCCTCAGTCACTTAACGTAACGAGCTGGTCACTCATTTTTATATAATTCTTAGTAATATATGTGTGTTTGTGGAATCTGAACATAGTTTTGTATCTATTGGTTTTTGTGAAGGCGCCAAGAAAATAGTGAAAAAGTGTAAAATTGTAACAGGCCTTTTGATTGACGCTGCAGCTGTGTATAAGGTATTTTTACAAATGTTGTGAAGTGCACTTCAACGTTTTATTTATTTCTAAAACATTATCTTTTGCTTTGTTCTTTTCACATATTCCATTTTTTTATATGCTTAATGAATGTACTGTCAATGCTTTAATTGTTTTCATATTATGCATTATGTTTTTCTGCATTGTCTTTATTTTGTTTAATTAGTTTGAATAGTATTCTATTGTGTACATTTTGAATCTTACACTTGTGAATTAACTTGCATTTAATTAAATTTAATTTCAAATTTAATTATTGCTGTTTATGATTTAATTTAATTAATATTCTTGATAATCTTGATTGAATTTTGCTTTAATAATTAATTCAAGAATTAATTAAACTTTTGTTTTCAAGTAATAACAATTTTCCCTGAGATTGTGGAATTTCACTTATAAATTTTGAATTTAGAAATAAATTTTTGTATTTAAGACATTTTATATGAGAATTTCATTGAACCACCAACATGATATTTTGTTTGTCTAGGTAGAAATATAGAGTGATAATTGTGACGTTTCCCACAAATAAAACAGAATCAGGGAAATACTTAAATTTGAGTTTGCACGAGTGATGCCCTTTAATTAAGATTACCTCACACATATTTAATGAACTTAAACTGATGTTTTCTTGACTGTTCAGTTAGAAAAAAGGGATCACTCTTACCCTTTAGAGTATTCAGTCGTTTAGAATTTGTGATGAAGGGTCCAGGTGTCTGTCTGTAGTGAGGTAAGTAACAACCAGGTACTTGAATGAACTGTGCCCTAAGTACAAATGGGTGTCCCAGACCCAGGAATAAAAGGGTCTCTTGTATTAGCAAGTACAAATGGTAAGTGTAGTAACCAGATACTTGGCAATTTGGGTTAACAAATATTAATGGTGTCCAGACACAGATCCTTGACTATTTCATGCACCAAGTATTAATGGTATCCAGACCCAGATACTCTACACCACTTCGTCACAATATATATATATATATATATATATATTATATATATATATATACTATATATATATATATATGTATGTATATGTGTGTGAATGTATGTGTCTGTACCATATATATGTGTGTATTACTGAATCACGAAAATTAGGACGTGATGAATATATAAATTCAAGAAAAAGCCAGGAAGGAAAGTGAAGCAAGTGTTGCGAGGCCTTCCAACTCAATGTCTGCTAAGTAAAGGACATGGAGTCGAAAGGCCTCGCGTACTCTGTCGTTTCACTGTCTTTCGTGGCTTTTGACTTTATTTATATATGTGTGTGTGTGAGTGTAAATATTAACAAGCGAAACGATCTGCGTAGTTTTAAAAAAAAATACGAAGAAACTAAATAACGCTGACAGAATCTAGCAGGCACGCAATAAAATTAAATGTATTTCTTTATCACACAATTGAAATTGGTCGGTCGAACTTTTGTCATGTGTTAACTGAATTGTAAATTGATAATTAGAGAGGGAAAACAATGCAGGGCAAATTTATCGAAATAGTTTCTAGTGAATTTCAACAACAAATGTTTTTCCTCTGTGAAAGTGAAAAATGTTGGTTTTGTTTTGAAATATAGATTGTCACTTGCTCCCTGCCATTCCCAGTTACTGAATGCAATTTAATGCGGTTAATATTCATTGGTTAATGTAAATGATAGCAAGAAATGCGTAGTACGAGATGATATTATTATTATTATATTATTATTATTATTATTATTATTATTATTATTATTATTATTATATTATTATTAGAGAAATTAATCCACAGTTATGTGTGGGTACATATATTCAAAAAATAAAAAAAAAATCACTGCAGAGATTTATTTTTTAGATATATGTTCCAATACATATATATATAGCTGTACATTTGTTTCTACCTTTCAAGAATCGTGCTTCTATGAGTATATTCAAATAATTATTATTACTATTATTTTTTTTTACAGTCATCCAATTCGACTGGGTGGTTTTTATGGTGTGGGTTTCCGGGTTGCATCCTGCCTCCTTAGGAGTCCATCACTTTTCTTACTATGTCCGCCGTTTCTAGGGAGCACACTCTTCTGCATGAGTCCTGGAGCTACTTACGCCTCTAGTTTTTCCAGGGTCATTTTCAGGTATCTTGGGAGTGTGCCTAGTGTTCCAGTGATTAAGGGTAAAACTTCCACTTGCATATCCCTTATCCTTCTTATTTCTATTTTCAGAAATAAGGATATGGGGTATGCCTGTGGAAGTACTATTATAATTATCATTATTATTACAGCTACTACTACTACTACTATTATATTCAGAATAAAAACCCCCATTCATATGGAACAAACCCACCATAGGGGCCACTGACTTGAAATTCAAGCTCCCAAAGAAAATGGTGTTCATTTTCAAGAAGTAACAGATATAAATGTAACGAATATAACTTCCTCACTGACGGATTTTATAAGAGGAACTATAAAACAACATCAAATATTTACACGAGCTCGCTATCGACAGAGTTGCAGAGTTAAAACCGTCTTCAAACTCCATAAAGAATATATATATATATATATATATAATATATATATATATATATATATATATATATATATATATATATATATATTGGTTATACATTATCCCATCTTTTGTCATCTTCCTACACCATATACCCATAAGCATGCACACTGAAATCATAACAACTCCAGGACACGCATCGCTGCCTGGCAAAACATATCTCTCCCAATGTAACTCTCTCTCTCGCTCTCTCTCTTTCTCTCTCTCTCTCTCTCTTAAAAACTTCATTCTTTATTTCCATTCAATCCCCCCGTCCCCCCCAACTCTCTCTCTCTCTGTCTTTCTCTCTCTCTCTCTCTTATATTCATCTTTATCTTCCATTCAATTTCCCCCCGTCCCCCCAACTCTCTCTCTCTCTGTCTTTCTATCTCTGTGTGTGTGTGTGTTCTATTCCATCCATCGTGCACATTTTCACCGAAATGAATAAACAGTAAATAATATAATAATCAGCAAAATACAATGCGGACTGACATACAGTCGAAATTCCCATTACATTGTCAGTGCTATTTATATTGTTCCGACGCCAGAATACAATTAAAATCAATCATTAATCACGCCAGGCGATAAGCTAAGTATAGGCACAATTCCTATCCACAATCAGGCCAATCGCACACCAGTTATATTGCTGTAGACAATTACTGCAACCGGCACAGCCAATCAAATAAAAATTGTAATTACCAATAATAAATAGGGGGGGCTTTTTAAAAAAAATACCAAAATTCTAATATCTTGGCACTAAAACGCTATTATTAAGTGAAATGTTCAATTCAGATTATTATTTTTTTTTTATTTTTTTTTTTTTACAAAATGATGAGTCGTAATGGTTATTATTATTATTGTTATTCTTTTTTGGACACCAGTTCAAATCGGCCACTGATAAAAACCCAAATTGGACCAGAATCCTACTGATATATAAGGGTGAATAATTTATCACTGTATGAAAAAAATATGAAATAATAAAATGAATAAATCAAAATCATCTAAAATCCCCAAGTTAAGTTTTTGTGAAGAAACACGCGCTGATCAAGCTCTAACCACGTAGGGGAGTATTGCCGAAATTGCACGTCCAGGAGCAAAGAGGCAGTGCTGGCATAAACCAAACTACAACAGCAAACTACATCTATAAGCCAAAAGTAACAACAAATTACATATAAAGTGTAACAACAAATTACAAATAAAAGCCAAATTACAACAACGAACTACAAATATAAGCCAAACTGCAAAAACTGCAACCACAAGCTACAAATAGAAGCCAAATTGCAACAACAAATAACAACTCGAAGCCAAACTGCAACAACAAACTACAAAACTAAGCCTAAATGCAACAACAAACGACAATTATAAGCCAAAATTCAACAACAATCAACAAATATAAGATCAAAATTCAACAACAAACTACAAATAGAAGCCAAACTTACAATAATACATTAAAAATAGAAGCCAAACTGCAAACACAAATTACAAATAGAAACCAAACTGCAACAACAAACTACAAATAGAAGCCAAACTGCAACAACAAACTACAAATAGAAGCCAAACTGCAACAAAAAGTCATCAATGGCTAGGCTTTTTGGAAAATCTAGGTCCAGACGCTAACCTTAAAGAAACCCTTTTGTGACTAACGTAACCGTCAGCCTCTGAACGTCAACAAGCACACCAAAAGTAAAGGCTTGCACTCAGAATCATACAACTATTACTAATATCAGTTTACAGCTAACCCCAGCGCAATCTTACTTAAGAAATTAAGAGATGTACTTTCAGACTTATCCATTTCCCCCTTGGCGAACCAGAGTGAATAAATCACTCAAAAGCTCATTTGTAACCATTTTTTCCACTAATACCCCTTTACAGAGTTCGAATGATGGAAACTCATTGCAGCTATAATGACTCGTACGTTGTAAAGGGACAACGGCCCTTTGTTGTTTCACCAGTGCCCTGTGACACGCAAAATGACAGTTTCAATTCACCACATCGCCATATATTTCGACTGCAGGAAATAACAGGGGACTCTCAAGTGCCATAAAAGTGCTTAATGTCACAATGAATAAGGATACTATCATTAAGGAAAGATTTTCCGGGGAATATGTAACAGAATGGGCTCCCTGTTGCCTTGGTGCCATTTTATCAATTAGAGCCTGGGCTCCGGAAAGAGACCTAATAGTTTTTATTTCCGTATTACTGAGTCTTTGTGCTGCGTACAGCATATATTTTTAAATTATGTCTTGGCCAAGACCCTTCGGCGTATGAAGGGTCTTCGCTTTCCACGAACGACCATATCATTCTTATAACGATGCGTTATTAGAGAGCTGTATTTTTCATGGCTTTCATGATCCATGTCAAGATTCGTTTCAGAAGGAAAGTTATTTGACGTCTGCCCTGAAGGACAAGAAAAAAAAAAAAACATTCAGTAGAAAGGGGAATACATAAGTATCGTTCTTTTCAAAGTATTTTCAAATAAGCTTTAACAGCTGACAATGTTGAGGGAGTGTCTAGACAGCTAGAGAAAGGACAAAATTTCCCCGCAAAAACCTAAAAAATAAAATTATCCCTGATTTCAGAACAGTAGGTCTAAACTGACGTGTCTGACATTCTGAAAAGTACGGAGTGTCCTTTTAAGTTATTTTCGACAGC
>NC_087218.1:29887575-29907575 GCF_015104395.2 Macrobrachium nipponense | reverse complement strand
TGAAATTGGAATTAAACAGGGCCTAAATAAAAAGGCTTCTTTAAATTAAAACTGAAAAGGTTAAAGGTTTTAGTACAAAGACTTCATTAAATTAAAATGAAAAAGGTATGGGTACAAAGACTTAATTAAGAAAAAGGTGCGGGAAAGGCGATTCATTCAGGAGTACAAAGGCTTTAAGTCTTATGTGAAAACCTACGGTAAAACACGGTAAAATATATAACTTCACAAAACACAAGTTCGCCAAATCTATTTATATCTTTGAAGAAATCAGCTGCGTTTAGAGAGCGCGTTCATAAAAACACCTCCTACCGAGGCGGAATTCAACCACTCCCGCGTTCACTCGATCTTTCCTTTTATATTTAATAATAAGCTTACCAAAGACCAAACACAGAAACGGGAAAAGACCAAAATGAAAACTCCTCTGAGATTAAACCTGAATTAGAATCTGGTATTAAGGTAATGGAGTGACCACTTCGGTCTCTTCAGGGGATTAAGACCTTGTGGCAAAGCAAATTTGCGAAGACTACAGTAAACACCATTAGCAAGTGGCGAGGTCTTTGGTTGAAATAGGCGAGCGTTTCATGGGCATAAAATGTCCGTATTTGATTACGAAAGTGGAAAGAAAAATGCTGCCCCCAAAAGTCTTTGGATATGATTCACGAGGAATATTGTAATTCTCTCTCTCTCTCTCTCTCTCTCTCTCTTCTCTCTCTCTCTCTCTCTCTCTGGCGTGGAACATTTAATGCTAAGTTGTAAGTACTGATATTCAAAAGGTCCGAGGTTTGATTCTTGCCTGTAACTAACAGTTCGACCCAACTTTGAGTGGGTACCATTTTCAGCTGGAATTCATGTATATTTATATGCATATATACATACTACATATATATATATATTATATATATATATATATATATATATAATATATATAACATATATCGAGTACAAATGTCTTTAATATCTATTCGCTCTACCTCGGAATTTAATATATATATATGCTTAACCGAAGGGGAATTCTTAGGCGACAAATCGCCGGCCGACGGGCACGGGACTATCGACATCTATTCCAGACTGGCAGTGAGCCTTAGCCCACCCCGCCAAGCAGGATGTTTAGCGCCTCCCCATCTCAAATCCGTCGCCACTCAGGTTTTGTATTTTGGAGACTGTGAAACCCCCTCGTCCTCGGTAGCGTTGTATGCTTTTGCCCGCACGTAACCATATAAACATCACTTACTGTTCATATCCATATATCGAGCTACAAATGTCCTTTAATATCTAATTCGCTCTAAAGCTCTCTCGGAATTAAGCTCCTATACCTCGGAATTTAATAATATTTTCTAATCATGCATTAACCGAAGGGGAATTCTTAGGCGACAATTGAATCGCCGGACGACGGGCACAACCATCACATCTTCAATTCCAGGACTGGCAGTGAGCCATTAGCCCAACCCGCCACCGCAAGAGGATATGTTTATCGCCTCCCATCTCAAATATCTGTCGCACTCAGTATTTGTAGTTTTGGAGACTGCATGAAACAAAACCCCCCCTCAACCATCGGCTTAGCCGTTGTATGGCTTTTGCCCGCACGTAGCCCATTAATATTAAGTCAATATCACATTACCGTGGATTCATCATTACCACTATATCGAGCTACAAATGCCTTTAATATCTAATCGCTCTATCTCCTCGGAATTAATATATTTTCATATATGCATAAACCGAAGGGGAATTCTTTTAGGCGACAATCGAATTGCTGGCCGACGGGCACGAACCATCGAACATCTTCAATTCCAAGACTGGCAGTGAAGCCTTAGCCCACCCACCCCGACCACCGCAAGAGGATATGTTTAGCGCCTCCCCCATCTCAAATAAATTCTGTCGCACTCAGGTATTTCGTAGTTTTTGGAGACTGCCATGAAAACCCCCTCCACCTCCCGTTAGCGTTGTTATGCTTTTGCCCGCCCCCCCCCCCCCCATTTTACACGCCCCCCCCCCCCAAAAAAAAAAAACCCCGCCACGTAGCCATTATATAAGTCCATATCACAAATTAACCGTGGATTCATATACATATATCGAGCTACAAATATACCTTTAATAATTCTAATTCGCTCTACCTCGGAATTAATAATAAATTTTCATATATGCTTTAAACCGAAGGGGGAAGCCTTAGGCGACAAATAGAATTGCCGGACCGATGGGCACGAACCATCGACAGTTTCAATTCCAGGACTGCAGTGAAGCCTTAGCCCACCCCGCCACCGCAAGAGGATATAAGTTTATGCCGCCTCCCATCTCAAATACCTGTCGCACTCAGGTATTTGTAGTTCTGGAGACTGCATGAAACCCCCTCATCCTCGGTAGCATTGTAGTGCTTTTGCCCGCACATAGCCATTATATAAGTCATATCACATTACCGTGATTCATATACATATATCGAGGACGAGTGGGTTCATGCAGTCTCCAAAACTACACATACCTGAGTGCGACAGGTATTTGAGATGGGAGGCAGCATAAACTTATATATTCTTGCGGTGGCGGGGTGGGCTATGGCTCCATTGCCAGTCCTGGAATTGAAGATGTCGATGGTTCGTGCCCGTTAGCTGGCAATTCTATTGTTGCCTAAGAATTCCCCTTCGGTTAAGCATATATGAAAATATATTAATTCTGAGGTAGAGCGAATTAGATATTAAAGGACATTTGAAGCTCGATATATGTATATGAATCACGGTAATGTGATATGACTTATATAATGGCTACGTGCGGGCAAAAGTACTACAACGCTACCGAGGACGAGGGGTTGTCATGCAGTCTCCAAAAATACAAATACCTGAGTGCGACAGGTATTTGAGATGGGAGGCGGCATAAACTTATATCCTCATGCGGTGGGGGGTGGGCTAAGGCTTCACTGCCAGTCCTGGAATTGAAGATGTCGATGGTTCGTGCCCGTTGGCCGGCAATTCTATTGTCGCCTAGAATTCCCCTTCGTTAAGCATAATATGAAAATATATTAATTCCGAGGTAGAGCGATTAGATATTAAAGGACATTTGTAGCTCGATATATGTATATGAATCACGTAATGTGATATGACTTATATATATATATAATATATATATATATATATATATATATATATATATATAAAGGTTTTTTGCCACGAAGGAAAAAATGAAAAAGCGAGATAGGCCCCCCCCGAGTACCCTCAGTAAAGGGTCCGAAGAGGACCGAAAGTACTCGGTTATCTCGCTTTTTCATTTTTTTCCTTCGTGGCAAAAAACCTTTATTTATACATAGCATTAGCGTTTATATTACTTCCCTGATCAAGTTATTCATATAATTAATATATATCCCATTATTATATATATTACTAATATAGATTATTATATTATATATATAATTTATATATAATACATATATATATATATATAATATTAGATATATATAAGATAATATAGTAATATTATATATATAATATATGCGCTCGAGCGCACGTGTGTATACAAGTGTGTGTTCCTGTGTGTTCGCGCACGAAACAGAGGCATTAGACATTAATGCTAGAGACATTACACTACAAATTTCCCTCACTATTATGATCTACTCACAAATTCGATACAAAAACATCCCCTAGATGCAGTGCAGTAATGTACAAGACCTACAGATGTGCAACATTACAGAGAGCAAAAACTACGCGTGTTAACGTTACCGATATTTTTCACTGAAAAGTTCCCTCCCGTTTATTATGTATCAGTCTCTACCGACTTAAAATCCGACAGAAACATAAATTAAATAATAAGTAATTCTCAGGCGTTACGGAATTACAAAGTTGTAGTTCGTAATTTTTTCTCTCGTAATACACTTTTACTTATAACGTATTGATGTATAATGCGTTAGCGATACACGCCACTGAGCACGCATATCCTATTCAGTTTACTTACAGAATTGACGCTTTCTTCCTAAATTATTATATTAAATATTAAAATAGTTTAACCATACCAATCAACTCTCTCTCAGGGCTGGCCGAATGATTTGCTTATATTATATATATATATATATATATATATATATATATATATATATATATATATATATTACATACATATATAATATATAATACTATATATATAATATATATATTTATATATTATATATATACATTATATATATTATACTATATATAATATATATTATATATATATATATATATAGTATATATATATATTATATATATATATATATACTATATATATATATATATTGATATATATTTAATATATATATAATATATATATATATATATATATATATATATATATATATATATATATATATATTGTAAAGTACAATTCTTCCGAAAATTTATAACTGGATTACCTTCAAACGTTAAAGTTTCTGATAAATTTCACTGATCGATTTATTTCTACAACTTCATGTTCGCGCTAATTATACTTTTAACACCCGCCCCCACCCCCCAACAATAGCTTGCCCCAGAAAACGATGGAGCATTTGCCTAAAATGTGCCTTATCTGGCGAACTGTAACCAGTAGTAATCAGTTGAGGTTCTTTGTCCAGCTCCAACGTTAATTATCAACACCGAGGTGAAGCCTGTAGGACACTGTCTCACATTCATTAATAACCATCCATTTAGTTGCTGACCGACCAAACAGAATATATATAATATATATATAATATATATATATATATATATATATATATATATATATATATATGTGTGTGTGTGTGTGTGTGTGTGTGTATACAGGGTGGGCCAAAAGTAGCCTCACAGTTAAAAACAGGTAATACGCAGTACATTTATTTTTTATTAAGCGCATAAAATTTTTCAGACATGAATAGTGGCATATTTAAGAATGAGTGACATGAAAAGGATAAAAAATGAGTAGCATGTATTAATGGCACAGGGTATTAATTTTCTATTGAAGAGTACTTTGAATGAGAAACAGTTCATGAAGTAACTGTGGCTGCTACTTTTGGCCCACCCTGGTATTAGTAATATGTAGAATCTACTGGTCACTTTTTACTAGCTACATATTGACACTGTAATAGCCACAATGCCCTCTTAACTTCTTGAAAAAGTTAAGAGGTCATTGTGGCTATTTCAACTTCATATATATATAGTATATATATATATATATATATATATATATATATATATATATATATATATATATATATATATATATATATATATTTTGCCGCGAGTGAGAGAGAGAGAGAGAGAGAGAGAAATGTTGATCGCGGCTCATGTTTTAAAATACAAACTAAAATATTCTTTTCATGAATCTCAAAATGAAGTTCCTCCACACTAAACTCCAAATGGTATACAGAGAGAGAGAGAGAGAGAGAGAGAGAGAGAGAGAGAGAGAACTCAATTTGCGACCCACTCACTCCGGCAGGAAACAAAACAGCAATGACTATGCGTAGGATTCGAAAAACGCAATGCATCAAATATTGCTGAATGGAAATAAAACAAGCCGCCAGAGTGCAAGAGAAATAAAAAGTAAAAAAAAAAAAAAACACATAAAACAAAAGCAGGACCCTAACAAAAACACCATGAAAAATGGAGCAGGGATGAAAAGTTTGGACTACGATATGAGAACCAGTCTTTCTATTTTGCCTTTTTGTTTTTTTTTTCTTTTTGGTTATTCTCCTCTTTTATTATTTTCAACTTTTTTTCGGTCTCGAGTTTCTTCGTCCCCGAACTCCCGCAAGACCCGAAATCGAAAATCGAAAACCAAAGAGTTCGCGGCCAGTAACTCGGATATTCGAGCGAGGAAAGATGGTGCCCCCGAATTGTGCCTTGAAACTTACATTTGCAAAATCAGCGCATAAATCTGTTTAAGCCTCTTGAATCCACTCGCCGCATCACTTCCGGTCCCGATGCGGTTTTTTTTTTTTTTTTTTTTTTTTTTTGGCAGTTCTTTCATTTACGGGAGCCAATTAGGGCACTGATTTACGGAAAGGTTTCATGTTTCCATATGAGTATATGTACTTATGTATGTGTGTGTATATATACTCATATATACACACACACCATACATGCATACATACATACATATTATATATGTATGTATTGTAAACTGGGTATATATATATATATATATATATATAGATTATATATATATATATATATATATATATATATATATATATATATATATATATATATATATATATATATCTATATATATATATATATATATATATATATATATATATATATATATATCTATATAAATACACACACACATATATATACATATATATATATATATATATATATATATATATATATATATATATATATACATACATTAGTATCTATGATTTCGAGTATACTACAAAGACAGTTCAGACACTAAAAATAATACCGTATACAACGATTCATCTCTTCAGCCGAATATTAATTAAAATATCTTAACAAGTTTCATGAGTTTTCTTTTATCCCGAGAGCAACACCAATAATGAGAGAGAGAGAGAGAGAGAGAGAGAGAGAGAGAGAGAGAGAGAGAGAGAGAGAGTGATCGTTCTGTTATCACAAGGTTCAGTACCAAACCTTTTGTTCTCCAGAGTTGTGGATCGAGTAAACATGGGACAGGGAGTCATTTATTAATATAGCCCAGTGGACCACACCAGCAGGAGTTGACTCAACTTGTAAGAATCAAGCTCTCTCTCTCTCTCTCTCTCTCTCTCTCTCTCTCTCTCTCTATATATATATTATATATATATAATATTGTAATATATTATATATATTATAATATATAATATATATATAATATAGTTTGTGAATCGGATATTTATAAATGGATAAATATATAATATTATGTATGCATATTTTATTTTGGTAAAATTATACATATATATGTATATATATATATATATGTATATATACTATAATATAAGAATAACATGATCACGAAGTATACAAAACATGATGCTTGTGCCGAAGTAAAGGGTCGTGTTAGACAGAAAGTTCTTGGCTTTCTCGCCTTTCAATTTTCCTCCGAGGCATCACCTTTACTTATACTATACGTACCTATATATACACACACACCACACACACACACACACACACATATATATATATATATATATATATATATATATATATATATATATTTATATATATATATATACACATATGTCTAAACTGGATAAAGAAGAGTCTTTACCTGCAAATAAGAAAGGGAATTAATAGGAAAACGATGATAAAAAAATAGCTTGAAACTGAAGAGTAATATTTTCGATATTACACCGGAAGATTCACAATGACATTGTCAGACCAAGGTTAGAATGCCTTATATTTTTTAATACATATGATTTTATTGTAGTATGTTTACATTTATCTATAATTGTGTAAAAACAGTAATCGTCCCGGTGTCAGTAACCTGGGTAGTTCAACGCCGAATAATTTACGATCAATCGATACATTTTTTCAAGAATGACAGATATGGAAGTCAACCTCTGGCTTTGATAAATCCACGAACAGAAGTTCCGGCGATATTAGCCTCCGCAGACCAAGCGGCCCCCACTCCCCATTCCTTTCGTTAATTTCGGAAGCCCACACCCACGGCGAACCTCTACAAATTATTCAATTATATGGCCGGATCTATCGCGGGGACCGCGCGCATATATAACACGCGTAAAACATCGCCGACGCAATCAATAATACGCGGCTTAATGATAGAAACAGCGGTCGTAAAAATGGTGCTGAAAAAGGTATAACCGAGAAACTAATGGCCCATTTCTTTCCAGTGAATCGATTCTCTCTCCCCCTTTCCCCTTCCCCTTCCTTCCCCTCCCCCCTCCCCGTCGTGTCCCCTGCCCCCACCGACTGCAAATGGCCCGCTGTAATGGGCGGAGCTAACTAATAGGTAAAACTAATAGGCTTGCCAAACAAATGGCCCAGCAGGCGGGAAGGAAGGGTGCCACAAATGTCACTAGGCACAAGCACACGCAGGCAAGCACAAACACACACATTCACGCGATGTAATGGCCACATAAAAAGAAATGTCAGACGATGCAGAGGGGGAAAACGGTGACCCTACATCACTCGATTTCATGCACTTTCGAACATCCAAAAACGGTGCTCAGCTTGGCTACAGCTGGGCCGTTTTATCGCTGGCACTATATACCTGCCATTTCGTCGGGGTTAATGACATTAAAAGGAAATCTAATAGCTAAAAAGACATATAGAAGGTACCTCGGTAGCGGGTTGAAAGTTCTCAAAAGCAAGACTTTGTTAACAACGTCAATGATGTTGATATTATATAAATACATTTTTATCTATTTATCTATTTATTTATTCTTTTTAATAAGTGAGATCTCTTCTTTCTGCATTACCCATTACTTTCGCTTAGTTCCTAATGAGCACTATATTCTACGGAAGATTGAATTTCAAGTCAATTACCCCCGTGGGCTTGTCCCATACGAACAAGGTTCATCTGAATAATAATAATAATAATAATAATAATAATAATAATAATAATAATAATAATAATGAGAAAGAAGGAGAAAAAATTGTAAGTATCAAGACCTGAAAACAGAAATAAGAAGGATATGGGATATGCCAGTGGAAATTGCACCTATAATCATAGGGACAATAGGTACGATCCCAAATCCCTGAAACGGAATCTGGAAAAGTTAGATGCTGAAGTAGCTCCAGGACTCATGCAAAAGAGAGTGCTCATGGAAACAGCGCACATAGTAAGAAAAGTGATGGATTCCTAAGGAGGCAGGATGCAACCCGGAACCCCACACTATAAAACCACTCCAGTCGAATAGGATGACTGTGTGAGAAAAAAAAAAAATAAAATGCAGATTAGCGCATCCTTTTTGCACATTTTTTGAAACGCATCGATAAACAAACAAAATAGCTATGGAGGGAGAACGTAGAAACATGAATCCTTCATTTCGATACAGGTATACATTATTACAGTCGCACAGAGACATAATATTTATTCAATGGATTTTCGGCGACATAGTTTCATAATAAATTTTACATAAACTCAAAAGCAGTCGGAAGGTCACTTCAGTAAAACCAGTTTGGAAACTGAAGTTGCATTATGGAATTCTAATATCGAATCTTAGATATTCTATCCGCACATTTCCAGCGAAGAACCTCGCATACAATTTAATAGAAAATATTCAAGAATTCAGTGAATTCCATGAAGTTTGCTCCTCGCCCAAAATTTATTTGGTATTATTCAGTGAATTACGTGAATTTACTATGGTCATGTGAATTTTGGCTGCTGTTTTTGCAGAAAATCCGTAGTTATCTTTTAATGACAAAATTTAGATGTTTTCACAACGACATACCGTATAATTTTGCTTTCTTTAATGACTCCCGTAACTAGTTCTCTTATTTTTTTTTTAAATACAAAATTTGAGTGACTCCGAGACTAAAACGACCCTCTGAAAGACTTTTCGCTTTCTTTAAATGCAAAGTTACCTTTTTTTATTTGTTTTGTGATTTCCATAAGAAATTGTTGTTTACTGGCCCTACTACAAGTTAATTTTTTTAAACAAAATTCAAAAAATTACACAGAGTACTTTTTTTTGTTGTTGAACGACATTATTACAGGTTTTTTATATAAAATTCACGGTTACTTCAAAAATTTTAATTTCAGTATCTTTTTTTCTGAAAATGACATTAACCCGCCTCAAAATACTCTAATATATCTCATCTGATAATTATCCCAGAAAGGGCGAACTCTATTGATTTCAGGGATTCAAGGGATTCAGGGTTTATTATAAATATCTACACACGCTGAAAAAAATTATTTTTTTATCTATATTTTTTTTGCTTGTCAAGCAGCTGACATACTACTGCAACCTTGGATCCTTTTTTTCAGTAGAAAGAGGACTTACCTTTCAAACAGCGTTAATTTTGGTATTTTGGGTCGCTATTCAGTTTCATGCAATTTAGTTTTGTTTTGTAATTTGCTTTAGGCTGAAGTTGGTTTTGTGTTTGCATTTCATAACAGTTCACGAATTGGACCGCAACAATGCAGTATATCCCAGTTGCATGCCATAAAAAAAACCATTTTCTTTATTTGTTTTGAGTTATTTCACAGTGGTGTCCTGTATAACAGGACTCACCAAAATGAGTTAGATACTGACCAGGCCAGCAGGTCTCTCTGCTTTAATTCAAAAGGCTGAAAGGTTTCAGATCTGTTTACTATGCCAGCATCAAGACGACAATTTGATGTTTGTAAAACACTTATTCATAATATTTACATTCACAAAGGAAATAATAAGTAAAACACACTCGTATCGCCTGTACAACTTTGCTAAGACTAAGAACTAAATTCCGTTGTACCTGTACCTGTACGTTGTACCTGAAATTTTGATATGAACTAATACGTACATATATGAGAACTAAAAAAAAGTTACTCCTTATTATTTCTCTAACTTTAAAAAAAAATATATATGCATATAAATACTATGTATATATATAATATATATATATATATATATATATATATATATATATATATATATATATATAATATATCATCACAAATAAGCCACACACCTTTTCTGTATATATATATATATATATATATATATATATATATATATAATATATATATATATATATATATATTCACATTAGGGTTCAATAAGACTGGATGGTTTAGATTCCAGATTCTATAATTCTAGTAATGAGAACATCTGGAATCTAAACCATCCCGCCCTATTGAGGCCAATTACTAGTAATATAGAGTATATATTTATACATAAGTATATGTGTGTATGTAATTATGTACGTACGTATACAAAAGAACGAACCAAGAAGCCAGAATCCTCATAAAAAGCAAAACGTCGATCGAAAGGCTTTATCCAAACGCGAATCATCTGTTAGCGATCAGGTGAGGCGGGGTTCATCAGAGGGCCGAAGGTGTACCTGGGCGAGATTTATGTGTGGGCCAATTTGCTTTTATGAGGGGAGCTTTTGGCGGTCATTTATCCCTCTAATAGCCGTCGGTCCATCAGCCCTCGCCGCCTCAATGAGTTATCCGGTCATCGGTTAAATAAATTACTCCCTGACAGTTATCCTTTTCGAGGGAGGTTATCGCTTGCTGGATAATAACTCGCGAAAGATATTGCTTTTGGTATTATTAGGTGCTTGGGCTTCCCAGGAGCGCTCTCGCTCTCTCCTCGTCTTCGAATATTTCTTCTGTGATGCTTCATTTTACTGCGCCATTGTCCGGAACCAAGCTCAGCCCGTATCAGCGAGCAATCGCTATCCGGAGCCAAGCTCAGCTTCGTCAGCATGCAGACGGTGCGGCTCCTGGTGTCATAAAAACTCAGCAGTATCAGCAGGCAGTTGGAATCTCAACCAAACTCGACATCAAATCCACCGCAGAGTACAAAGGCCAAATTCGGCCATTATCAGCATACAGCCCATATCTAATAGCCACCTCAGCAGAGTCAAAATGGGTTTCGAGAGCCAACCTCACCGGCAGGAGCTGCATCATGGGCCAGCCTCAGCTGTATAACAATGTAAATGGTATCTGTAGTCAACCTTACCAGCATCAAATTGCACCCGGTATAAGGAACCAACCTCAGCAAGGTTAAAATGCAGTTTATATCAGGAACCAACCTCAACAACATCTGAATGAAGCTGGTCTCATAAGCCAACCTCAGCAGTATGAAAATGCAGCCGTATCACGAGCAAACCTCAACAGTAAGAAAATGCAGCTGGTCTCTCTCAGAAACCAACCTCTGTAGCAATAAAATGCAGCCGTACTACCAGGAGCTAACCTCAGCAGATTCAAAATGCAGCTGGTCTCATAAGCCACCATCGGCAGAATCAAAATGCAGCTAGTCTTAAAAGCCACCCTCAGCAGAATCAAAATGCAGCTGGTGTCAGAAGCCAACCTCAGCAGCATGAGAACGCATGCAGCCGGTAAATACGGGTGGAATTTCGAAGCAGAGTAGATATAATCCTCCGCTTGCTACGTTCACAGAAGACAAAGCCCGAATTAATATTCCTAGGTTACTCCACTTTACGTAAGAGCCCCTCCCTCTCAAGGCCACAACAGCCGTTACTCGCGGGGACTAACATATTGTCGATACTTATACACACTATATATCTGTCATCCGAAGTGACGCGCGCCTTTGGAGGAAGGACGTGATATATGGCTTATATTGGCCAACAGTTTTTTCGCCATAAATCAGACGGAAGAAGAAAGCGGCTGCGTCACGTCAAAGCTGCGAAAGAAAGAAGGAGAGATGAAGAGGGGGAATAAAATATTGGAAAAACAAAAAGAAAAACGAGGATCTGTTCTTATTCGCTCGTTTCATCTGGATAAGAATCGCGATGAAGTAGAAAACGCTGAAATGTTTCGTTTTTGTTAGTATTTTTTGCATATTCATCTCAAAAGTTGATTTTGTTTCAAGAACTTGCGAAGATAAGAAATGAGAATGACTGAACGTTTGCATTCATGTAATACTGACATATTAAGCTCCAATGGTTAAACGTCAAAGCAATTTTACAAAATAATCCATTCTTACAAAATAAGCGAATTATAACTACAACTTTCCAAAATGCAAAAAGAATACTGACCGTGTATTCACAAGACTTTCGTATTAATCTCTATGGGATAAACGCGATCATTTTAACTTAACACAAACATTATAACTAAAACTCCCAACATTAAAACAAATCCAGTGGGATATCAGTGAATTAGAATGAAAACACTGACGCTGTGTATGCAAGAGAAAGGACTAATTATTAACCTCCAAGCCAATAACACACAATTTCTAACACAACAGTATTGAAATCGAACTTTTCAAGCATCAAAAATAAAAAAAACAAGGGTTTTATAACCCATGTTAGTTCTCAAACTGTTTGTAACGGAAACATACAAATGAATCTCTAAGACATAAATGTTCTTAGTCATACAATACAAACATACGATCGCCAATGTAATGTCATTCAGGTTACGATAATTATCATAGCGTTTATTGTGTAACTATAGTAATTTTGGAGTTATATTTTTGATAATTGAAAAAAATTATCTAGTGCTGATGATCACGGACCATCACCATAATGTTCAAGTTACGAATTATCGTAGAGTTTACTGTGTAACAATATTCATTTAGGAGTTATACTGACGATACTTGAGAAACACAGAACAATCATTTTTTATCTAGTTTTCATCACCCTCCAAACATCCAGAATTATGCAAGGCCATAAAATTTTATATTAAATTTAATAGAAGAATATTTTCACATAGTTCCTAGGGCGATGAGCTTAATCAAGGAAAATTCCAATACTCTGCTGTTGCCCGAATCAAACCCAAGCGATGATTACTTAGGTTAAAAAAAATCACAGACATTTAAATGAAAATATCTAGTATCTATAACAATACCAGTAACTGCTCTCTTGACCCGAATCCTTATTCGTGCACGTAATCGAGTAATAAATAAATAAAAATAAATGAATAAATAAATAAAATAAATAAATAAGTGAATAAAACAGATAAACAAATAAATACATAAATTGCAAGGCCAAAATGCTCCCCGACAAAAAAACAAACAAACAAACATATGAGACATATGGGAAGTAAAGAAGAGGGAGATCATCGAAATGAATCGAGAGAGAGAGAGAGAGAGAGAGAGAGAGAGAGAGAGAGAGAGAGAGAGAGAGAGCCATTACCAAACAATTGCCAAATGAGACTCTTCGCCGAGTGAGTTTAAAGTGAGTCTCAAGAAAAAAATTCGCTGTGCTGTAATAATGATCCCTTTATTAGGGCAGTTTCCCCAAGCATTATGAATATTGCTGCTACCGCCGCTCGTTGCTTCCTTGCTTGTTTGCTTAAGCTGTGACATTATTATCATCGCTTGGTATTTTGGCCGTATTGGGGGAGGGGGGAGAGGCGGCGGAGGGCCCTCGCCGAAAAATGCGAAGTGGATAATGCGGGACAAAGTGGATGGGATGTCTAGGTGAAAGCTGATGCCAAGTATAAGCCACTCTCATTTATGCGGACCAATATGCATACGTTAACGGCCTTTTGTATTTGCAGTTTATACGAAGTCGTGTGTACACACACACACACATATACATACGTATATATACACACATACATGTATATGTAGACACCTGTGGTCATACTCCATCGATTTATCTAAAAGGCATAATTAAAAGCCCCAACTATTCACAACGTAAGCATATTTTCCGTGCAAATTTATGTGCTGGTATACACACAGGAAACTATTCAGTGATTACTTCAGATATAAGCACAAGCTTATACTTCATGTGGTTTTTATCTTATACATACATACATACATCCATCTTATACATACATACATACGTACATATATATATATATATATATATATATATATATATATATATATATATATATATATAATATATATATATATATATATATATATATATATCTTTCAACTATAAGACCTCATTTAAACTGAATTAGTATCTAGTGCAGATATTCATTCAGAATAAGTTACATGCTCTCCAGGACTAACTGTCTTCATAGTCTGGTAGCCTCAGAATCAGTATAAATGAGATCCTGTTATTAATAACTGTATATGTGTAAGTGATAAAGATAATATACGTATAATTTATATATTTATATATAAACACACACACACAT
Organism: Macrobrachium nipponense; assembly: GCF_015104395.2. NCBI lineage: Eukaryota > Metazoa > Arthropoda > Malacostraca > Decapoda > Palaemonidae > Macrobrachium > Macrobrachium nipponense. The sequence continues at coordinate 29,892,935 of NC_087218.1, read as the reverse complement.
ACACACACACGAAACGTGTAACACTTCCATTGTTACATTATATACACATTCGCTTATACACTGAGGTTACCTAAACAAAAACCACAGGTAAATAAACATCTGCCAGTGTCTTCAGTGAGTCTTCCTTAATCAGCTTCCTCACCTTCATTTTAACTCTTCCATTCCCCCTTTTTTTATGGTCGTATGTGGATTTCACCTTATATACATAACTTCGAGATGACCCTCAACCTAAACAAAAGGTCAGTTTGGTTAAAGGTCATTAAGGACATAGTCTAAATATCCTACCAACGTGAAATTGTTTTCCAAAGTTGCTGAGATAATCTCTCACTAGATCCGAACTCCTTTTGAACGGAGATCAGATAAGACTCGAGATCCTTCTTGAACTCCTGAGGTCCTACAGAAAGATTTCTTGATATCTGTCCACCAGAAAGATGTCCTCGTCAATGGTGAGATTCGAGGTCTTGGTTAGACTTGTTTAGACAATTTCCCCAGACAATTTTCAGACACTTTCCTAAGCAGGATATTAGACTCTTTCCTATAGATTCTCTCTCGGGCACTTTCCCATACTCTTTCCTATACACTATCTTGAAACACTTTTTAGCCACTTTCTTTGACATTTTCATCGACGCTTTCTTACACTTTCCTGGACACTTTTCCATACACGTTCCTAAATATTTTCTTAGATACTTTCTAAGACGCTTTCTTAGACGCTATTCCAAACACTCTCTTAGACACTCTCCTAGGACCCTTTCTTAGACACTTTCCTGGGCACTTTCTTAGTCACTTTCCTATGTACTTTCCTAGACACTTTCTTCGACACTTTGTTAGACACTCTCCTAGACAATTTCCAAGACACTTTCCTAGGTACTTTCTTCGACGCTTTCTTATAACTATCCCAGACACTTTATTAGACACTTTTCTAGAAACTTTATTAGACACTTTCCTAGAAACTTTCCCAGATACTTTCCGAGAAATTTTCTTGGACAATTTTTTAGACGCTTTCCTAGAAACTTCTTAGGCGCTTTCCTAGACACTTTCTAAGACATTCTCTTACGACACTGTAAGGCACTTTCTTAAGACACTTTCCTCAAACTTTCTTAGATACTGTATTAGAAACTTTTTAGACACTTTCCTAGACACTTTCTCAAGCACTTTCCTAGACACCTTCTTAAAAACTTTCCTAAACACTTTCCTAGACGCTTTCTACTTTTCTAAATACTTTCTTAGAAACTCTCTAGACACTTTCTTAGAAATTTTTCTAAACACTTTCTTAAACACTTTCCTAGACAGTTTCTTAGAAATGTCCACCAACACTTTCCTAGACACTTTCTTCAACAGTTTTCAAGACACTTTGTCAGACACTTCTCTAAACACTTTCCGAGACACTTCCTACTTATACATTTTTCTAGACACTTTCCTAAGCACTTTCCACCTGGCTCTTTTTGCGACTGTTCCTAGGCAAGGACGTTAATAGACAATAGACCTTAAGGAACCTAACCACCTCCAATCATTTTATGATACAAAATGGAATGTATTAAAAATATATTTTCCATTTACTGGGAGGATGGTATCGCCTAAATAATTAACGGAATTGAGTTTTAAGCAAATATATTAAAATTTCAAATTAAAAACGATACCAAGAAACGTAGGAGGAACTCCCAAAAGATAATTTTTCTATGGCAATGGTGTTACTTGTCTAATGAAATTAACAAAAATACAAAAAATATCCTCTTTCTGATAAGGTTGAATGCTACCAAAATTATGAGTATTCTTTTCGCCATATTATCACACGAGTTCCATCTGTTGTTTCGAAATGTTAATGACGGTCCGGAAGTTACGATAACCTATTTCTATACTTGCTCGCAGTCTTCTGATCTCTCTCTCTCTCTCTCTCTCTCTCTCTCTCTCTCTCTCTCTCTCTCTCTCTCTCTCTCTCTTTCTCTCTCTCTCTCTCTCTCAAAAGAAAAAAATCTTTATTGTTGGATGAAGCCGGTATTCTATCAGCAATGGCTTTTTTTTTTTTTAAAATCAGTCGGCACTAGGAATTAACTTTATCCAGTTAATTCCTTTAAAATCTCTATCTCCTGTTATTTCGAGGTGAATGTGAATTTCGTCATAGGATATAGCTACAGTGTTGCAAATTATTTCTTTAATCTTCTTTCGTAGAAATCATCTGGCTATGCCCCTGAGGCATCAGGTTACTTGCCATTGACAACTTTACTTTGAGCTCAATTATTTTCTTCGTTCCTGGAAATTCCTGTCCTATCTGTATAAAAATTGTGTTTCAGACACTTACTCGTTTTGGGAGGATTCTCCTTTGGTTTCGAATTCTATGAATATGCAAAAGTACAGTGCGAGCGTATTTTTCTTTTGCACTGTGGAAAATGCCTTCGCCTTTATTGCAGTCACATTTTTCAGTAAAAAGCGGATTTTGTTTAACATAGTTTCTGATCATCATACCTGAGGTCAACGTATACATTGCATTACAATGGAAAGATTGGTACTACTAAGATAATCTTGAATTTGCAATTCAACCTCCGCCCTCTTACCGGCTTTTCTAATAACTGACCTCTTTCTGTATTTCCCATTACCTTCTGTTACTGCTTTCGCATGAACACCTGATTCATTGGAAGCTTGTATTTCAAGTCAGTGGTCCCTGTGGGCTTGTTCGAAATGAATAGGGTTGAACTTCTGAATAATGATAATAAAAATAAAACGATAGTTTGGAACAACTTACCAAAGCCAACTTGCAAAGTTCTTTCTCCTTATTCGCAAAGAAGTTCCCTCAACTTCCAGGCAGCTCAGTTACAAACTTCCTTCCACCATAACTTCCTGAAACGAACATACAAAGTTCCTCTTTTTTCGGGAGCTAAACTGCCCACGGCTATTGTATGGTATTGTTAGTTGATTAAAAAAAATCCTTTAAGGTGTTTCATCTACCTGAACACACGTGTCTCCCTGACAATCATTGACAACTTCGCCCTATATATATATATATATATATATATATATATATATATATATATATATATATATATATATATATATATATGTGTGTGTGTGTGTGTGTGTGTGTGTGTGTGTGTGTATAAACGTATTTATACACAAATGTATCTAAACGCACGAGCACAAACACACACACTATATTATATATATACAGACACACACATATATATATATATATATAGTCATTAGTAGGGTTACCGAAACTCAGAGGAGCAATAAAAGTTTATTAAGAAACGTTTCGTGCCATCCTGTCACATCATCAGTCTGTAATATAAAAATAATTCACATTTATAAAATATAAAATTAAAGTTTACTTGTTAATTTATAAAGGAATACATAAAAAGCTAAAGTTATTCATAAAAACTGCTAAAGAACTAAAAAACACTAAAATTATTTACAAGGCGACATTAAAATTGACGAAATTTAAGGTTAAAAAGGAATAGCAACCTTTACTAAGTGCTCTGAGTTTCGGTAACCCTACGATGACTACACATTCCGCACCTTTTATATACTATATATATATATATATATATATATATATATTATATATATATATATATATGTATGTATATGTATATTATATATACATATATATAATATATATAATAAAAGGAGCCCATAAAAAGTCAAAATAATGAAAGCAAGTACTATATTTCAGAGACTGCTGTCTCTCTCTTCAGGTAGGTAATGAATGAGAAAACCTACAGAAAAGGAGGTATTTACACCAAGAGATTTATCCACAGGTAGCATGTTTTACTAAGTCATCCCCATTGATAATTCCTCTTTAATTTTCTTAAGTGTGGGTTGAAGGAAGATTTTATCTTATTTCTGAATCCCAGGTGCCCTTTGAGATGTTAATTACCTGTCTTTGTTTAATCGAGGCTGACTCTATCATCTGGCTTTTGTACCAACATTTGCTGCTATAAATTATATGTGACAAATTCCAGTTTATTTTATGGTTATGGTTATTCATATGTGTAAAAATAGCTAAGCTCTGTTGTCCAAAGACACAGGAGTATACAAAATCCCATCCCTGGATTGTGACCAGTCTTACTTTGGTTTTACAGGAAAATCACTTCCTCAGAGATTAATACAACATAAACGGTCAGTTAGGTATGGAAAACAGAAATTAGCTATTTTTAACCATATTAATATCCATAACCACAGAATAAACTGGAATTTGTCATGTATAATTTACAGCCACAAATTTCGGTACAAAAGCCAGATGATAGAGTCAGCCTTGATTAAACATAGTGTTCAAGATGTTAGCTAGAACCAAGGAAAGAAATAATCTTTAAGTTTAAGATATCTAGACGAGTTGCCCCTTCGACTTTGGAGGAATCCATTCTCCTTTTTCTTTTGAAAAGCTATCCTTTTCTCCCATTGGTTGTTGGAATATCCCCTGCAGGCATATTGGGAGGAGCTATCCAGGAGAAAGCTTGAAAAGGCCTTGAATCCAGGAGAGAAGCCTCAGAAGACGACGGGACCTAGGCTAGGTCAGACCACTGGCCCCCTTACCAGACGCTGCTGACCCCTCCCCCCCCCAACACCCCTTCCTGGGCCTGAGTTTCCCATGCTTAGGGAAGCCCAAGTATACTTTTAACAGTCCATAGTGTCGCGACTTAGAGAAGGAGACAACAAGCTTCATCACAAAAGGTGCTATAAGGGAAATTCCATTTCAACCAGGGAATTGTTTTATCTTTGTCTGTATTTCATTTCATTTTCCAAGGCAATTTGTGCAGTGTTTCATTCCCCTTCGTCATCTGGGCTCAATTCTGTAATTACTCCCCTGTGATACCAGTAACATTCCCCTAGTGAATTAAAGCCATGAAATAGTTTCTGCTGTGTAAATTTTCCAGTCATTTAATTTCCCCTTGAGTGGCCTTTTGATTGAGAGAAACAGTGAGTAAAGTTCGCCCCCACGTGTGCCCTGCCTCATGCCTATGCCCCTCTACTTGCAGACAAACGCTGTGCCTGGCTGTGGTAGAACTTGGAAGTACTTCAAGCTTGCAATTTTGCTCCGTTGCGCAATTTTCCTAAACACGTGACCAGCCTGCTCCCCACGTGTCCGGGTGGACTGAGAGAAGTCCCCCTACCCTTGTGTTTCCTGGACCTCTGTAAATTTATGTAAATACAGTGCTTTTAAAACTAGAGTCCAGCATTTATGTAAATTCCTCCCTCTTCAGTAACCCTGGCCTTATGCCTGGGAAGTTTAGTTTTCAACCTTTTTTTTCTTGTTCAAACGCCTCGTCCTCTAGTCAAGGCCTAAATTTTCAATGTAACTGTATTTTCTGGGAGGAGACGAGGTGGAATTTTAAATAAAAGACAGGTAATGAACATCTCAAAGGGCACCT
>NC_087218.1:29872575-29885075 GCF_015104395.2 Macrobrachium nipponense | reverse complement strand
TTTCTGCTCGGTGTAAAATATCGGATATTTTTGTTTTCATGATGTACTACATATGTCGTAAATTTCCATTATTCGAAGTGAAGATTTTGCTTTTCTGAATATAAGTAAGTATGCTAAGTTAAGGTCTTAGTAAGCACTGCATGCATCACATAGGCTAATAAAAAAAAGGCACTAGAATAAACCATAGACAAGTTTCTATTACAATTGAAAATTTTCTCTTGGTAAATTCAATGGATTCATGATAAGAGAAAATTTTACTTTTCCTTCCGAAACAAATATTCACAAACAAATAGTGCTAAGCCTATTTTGAAAATAATGTTATGTAAGTATCAAGATAGCAGATACACAACGGTACCTCAAAAAAAGACAAAAAAAAGGAACATTAATCCATTTGCTTTCACTGGACGAAAAATGATGAAAATTCTCTGTGAAATTTCTTGGATTCATATGGCAAAGCTTTATTTTGTCTAATCATAGATACATGTGCAAATAATGTTAACTCTACAGTTGTTTGTCGTTTGCAGAACGCTAAGGGAAACTACTTTGACGTGCAAAAATAAAATAAGTTTTCCTTTATTAGGTCCATTTCATTCCCGTAAGACTTCATAACATACATTGATTATGAAATTACCTGTTAACTGCATCATAAAGTCAAAGTAATTTCAACTTGAATACATTCATCACCTGGCACTGTTTGATTTTATGCTGAACTATTGCTAATGTATAATAATCTTTATAATAAATAACGTCTTCAACTTATAACTAGTTCGTACTAAAATAAGATTAAATTTTATCCAGCGACAATTTAATTGGGGTGAGTGGGGGGGAGGTGGGGGGCGGGGGAGGGCAGGAAGCCATGGTCCATATCATGATTGTAATATTCAGCCGTCATGTGGATAAAACGAGTCCCAAACATCATCATCAACATCATGATGTTTGTTTGTATGAACACTGTCATACGAAAATATTCTGAATAGCTTTCTGTGCGTTGTGTGTATAACCATATATAACATAAACACACATAATAATATATATATATATATATATATATATATATATATATATATATATATATATTTATATTATAATTTCCTCATTAAAACACATTTACGAGAACAATACTGATTTCCACTGATTTATATATATATATATATATATATAGTATATATATATATATATATATATATATATATATATATATTTATTTTTGTGACAGACAATAGACCCGAATCTACTCAGGCCAAATGACATTCACAATAATAGAAATGGATTTCCTGGGCATGAAAAAAAAACAAAAAAAACTTATAAACGATACTGATTTTCAATTTGTATTCCACTCTACCTCTTGATTTCACGTTTTCGCCCAAACGAGGAACAAAACTATGGATATCCGCCCAGAACACCACAGCGAGAGATTGATTTCCACTTATCACTCCACCTTTTTGTTTTTAGCAGCGACGATATAAATATGGATTTCCTTAGCACCCAATAACTGATTTTCAAACTTTTCAAATCCGTTTTTGTTTTTCAGCAGAAAATTCTAAGAAAAAATGAGTAATGGATTTCCAACTTCTTGATTTTGGGGGTCATAACTCTTCGTTATGACGGCAAATTTTGACTGTCGTGTGAAAGACTTAAAAGTATATTCCTTGTACCTTTGCAAGAGCTTTGTTCGTCCGAGAGTTTTTATCGTTATCAATATTACTTTTCCTTGTTTCTTTAATATTCAATATGAAATATACTTCTGGACGGAAAAGTAAAAGTAAAGAGATATGATTCAGTTGAAATGAATAATGATGCCATAAGCATTTACGGTTTGGAAATACTTCGCCACAATGACTGACAGATTTTTAACTAAAACTGCCGCCACAACATCTAGGTTATTGACGCCGGAAAAGTCATTGTAATATGTAAGGTGTTTCCATTGGCCTTGGGTGTTTCTTAAGCTGCCTGCCGTAAGAAAGTGTTTTCATTTTTTTAAACGAAAAAAGCCGGATTTAAGCAAAAATAATGAAGACTCAGGATGAAGAATGAAATCTCAACATGAATCGAATGACTGGTTTACAGATAGCAGGTAAACTGTCAGTCAAATCTAGACAGTTTGGCTTGGGTACGGATCTTGAACAACATAAGGAATTCGATGCCGATGACGTCATATCTAGCATAGTCAACCCCCCCAAAAAAAACACACACACATAATACATAACAGAATGAAAGCACTGTGAGCCTAATATTCTTCTAAGCATCGACCCGTAGCTTAATGAGAGACGAGAGAGGAGAGAGGAGGGGAGAGAAGAGGAGAGAGAGGAATGGCGGTGGGGGAGGAAAATTCAGTCTTGCTATAATTCTCACCGTCGAATCCATACACTCCCAGAACTGGCCACCACGGTGACGTCTAAATTGAAATCGTCCGAACGCCTCCTCCTGACTTCGGTTACGAAATCCACGCAGTTGCTGCTGATCTTCCGATTCGGGGTCCGCACGAGACCTCTGAAGTGAATTAAGTGTCGGGCGGTACAAAAGCAACAGGGGTTTATCGTGACAGGGACCTATCAACTGGTAAAATCATTCATCACTTTTCACGTCCACGCGAGGCCATTTAAAACTCTGACAGGGGTGGCAACTGACGCTTCATCAAGAAGCCACTCTATTCTGCTATAAATGTGCTTTCTCGGTTTCTCGTTAAGATTTCGAAATTCCAAAGAAACTCGTGTGCGCGTGCGCGTGCGCGTGGCTGCGTTTGTTTTGTGCATGCGTAAGCTCAAGGTAATCCCAAGGATTACATTCAGACATGTGCGTACTTACATAGATAAATATATAAAAAAAATACATATGTGGATGTACAGCCTCTTTGTAACATATTTGCCGGAGGCAATAAGATCTTAAAATAAGAGGTCAGGCCACCAGTGCGGAATAAAACCAGTTTCAGAAGCAATATTATTTGAGTAAACTAATCCTCATGTACAGTAATTACACAAACCGTGAACACAAGCTTGGCAAATGGCGTTCGTAAGTATAGATGGGTAAAGGGCACTCATGAGTATAACCTGGAAAGTGGCACTCAAAAGTATATAGCCTTGCAAATGGCACTCAGAGCATACAGGTTTGAAAATTGCACTCGAAAGTATAAAGCTTTGCAAATGGCACTCAGCGCATAAAGGTTGGCAAATGGCACTCTAAATTATATATCTTGGCAAATAGCACTCAAAAATATATAGCACGGCAAATAGCAGTCAAAAGTATATAGCCTGGAAAATGGCACTGGAAAGTATATAGCTTGGCAAATGGTATTCAGAGCATAAAGGTCGGAAAATGGCACTCAAAAGTATATAGCTTTGCAAATGGCACTCAGAGCATACAGGTTGGCAAATGGCACTGAAAAGTATATAGCTTGGCAAATGGCACTGAAAAGTATATAGCTTAGCAAATAGCACTCAAAAGTATATAGCTTGGCAAATAGCAGACAAAATAATTAGCTTGGCAAATGGCACTCACGAGTATAGCTTGGAAAAGGCATTCAAAAGTATAGCCTGGAGAATGGCACTCACACGTATAATAGCTTGGCAAATGGCACTCATAAGTACTCGGCACACGAGGACGGGGCAGCAAAATTACAGCGCGGGTACATAAACATGCGTGTCAGCAGCTATTCAATCAGAAGAGTCTAAATTGGGGAAGATTAAAGACTCAGAGGAAAGGGTCCCTTAAACCTGTCCATCACGGGCCCTTCCTTTTCCAGGAATATATATATAACCTTTTCCCCCGCCCTTACATATTTCATCTCTCTCTCTCTCTCTCTCTCTCTCTCTCTCTCTCTCTCTCTCTCTCGACGGCCTGTCTTTATGAGGGAACGAATTGCAACAATATTTCAGGAGTCTTTATTACTGCATTAAACTGCGCAACGTAACTGCAAGCCATTACGGAGCAATTAAAAAATGACTGATACGAACAGCTCAGTAACTGAAATCCATCTTTTATTCGGAATGGAAAAGAACAAAAAACCTTTGCAGTAAATCTGTCTAAGATGCAGAAATAACCTGTTGTTTGTAAAACTTATATCCCCTGGAAATACCAGGAATAGGCTTTATTCACCACACTCACAGATATGTGGTTATTTACCCTCCACTATCTCGTAATGTTTCTTTTACCGTTAAATCTAATATTTGCAGTGAAGGAATTAAATAACCATATTTGGCAACAAGAAAAATACGGCCTTGAAGTCCTCCCCTTCAGTTAAAATACCGAAAGAATTTTATACTGAGACATTCACTACCCTGCACCAAAAAATTGGCTTAAAGGGCTTGGTAAGTTCCCAAATAAAATTGTGACATTCCGAACAAAATTTTAAGCCCCTGGGTATAGTGGTTCCAGAGCCACAAATATTGTAGGATGAAAGGTAGGATATCTTTTTACATTTCCTTTTTTTTTTTTTTTTTTTGAGGTTAATAAATGACTAGCTTTCGACCAATGAGTGGCGTTGCTGTTTCTGAGTTTTGTCCTTTTACATCTCTGGGGATCCTATCTTGTCATAGCAGTTGAAAAAAATGTGCTAAAAGTTAGTTAGCTTTTGTCCAGTTGTATTTCTAAAAAAAATAAATATAATTTTTTCCCATGTATTAATGTATTACCAAAAATGGTAAATCTTTTGACACAAGTGGTGAGTTCGTACGAGTCTACTGAGTTCCGTTCTTTTGTTTATTTCTTATGATTTGGGACACGGCGACAAAGGTAGAGGCCACGCCCTTCAGAGATAGTTTCACAACAAAATTTGATGCTGAACGGTACAGTGCTTTAGCTACACTGAACAGTTTTCTTATACTCGTGGAACTATTTTGCCAGAATGAAGCAACGCTTATCCGAAGACCAATAGTCTTTAGGCTTGTACAAGGATACGTCTGCAATTATGACTGCAAAATTCGTAAGTTTGTCGGTTTAAGTTGTCAGCGGATATAAATAAATAAGTTTTTTTTTTACTAACTTCCTTATATAGTAGATCTCCAGAATGAACATATACAGTACTTTTTCAAGAGGAAAACATATCACGACAGAAAATAAGTTTTGGAGCTATCAACTCTAAGGTTGCTCTAATGACTAGCACAAAATGTATTTACCGATTTGCTTACATTACAGCATCGGCGGGATTTGACCACTGGTAGTACTTAATACAGAAGAGGTCATGACTCAAGTATTTCGTCCCTAGTTTGGCGAACTGGCGTAAGCCATTTTTCCCCCATGCTGAGAAAATGGGTTTTGATGATTTTTGGCTGGAAAACTCAAAAACTTGAAAAAAAAAATGGGGATATGGCAGTTCGTCAAAACAGGGACGAATTAATGTAATAATTAACCATCATTGAACTATATGATTGTCGACAAGGATACAATTATTTCCTTTCGTCTTCACTGATTGGGACTCTCTGCTCTGGCTGGAATCTGAATACCAGCAATGAATTTTAATCAGCATCTTTTTCTTCTTGTATTTTTTTGTTGTTGTATCTTTTTTATCCTCGTCCTCATTAATACCTATTTCCGTTCAGGCTCCCATTGAGACCAGCTGCCCTACACTACTACAGCAGGTGACGACGACGAGTCTCGCCCTGCTGTTAAACAGAGCGTAGTTTATTGGGCCTCTTTTTAAAAGGCCAGATCATTAATCAATCTAAAGAGGAATACATTTCACTCCCAATCAAGTAATCGTTCATCCTTGAACAAGAGGCCTTCGCCCTCTCTCTCTCTCTCTCTCTCTCTCTCTCTCTCTCTCTCTCTCTCAACAAACCCAGTAGTCGTTTTCAACAAGAGTTCGACATGAACACACACACACACACACACACACAAACGAGCACGTGTTTGGGCCTTTTTTAAAAGCTCAGATCATTATCTCTCTATCTTTCTCTCGACAAACCCGGTAGTCGTTCACAACGCGAGTTCAACATGACAAAAAAGATAAAAAAATAAAAAAATAAAAAAAATAAAAATAAAAAAAAGGAGCTCGTGTTTAACTCTAGATCGATTTAATGATTCGGTCTCTCAAGCCGCCTATAATCATTAGCATCATATGTCTGTCTGTCGTTTTACTCAACTTGTGCTGCCGCATGAGACCCGTGTCGAGATGGACTTCGGGAGACGCGAAGCTGGGAGTAAGTTGAGAGTCTTCTCGGTAAGAGATTACGACTTCGTTAAGGTTTAGAGCCAGTTCGTTATTTTCTCCCGGAAGTTGAAGTTGGTTTTCGCTCTACAGGTCGCCGCGTTTCTCCGAAGGGTCCTTTCTCCTTCACCGTGCAGGAGGATGCCGTCACAAAACCCGGAATTTCTTAACTAACCAACTGTCGTTCCGTAAGCCGCCCACCCCCCCTCTCTCTCTCTCTCTCTCTCTCTCTCTCTCTCTCATTCACACCACGTGCTCTCAATATAATAGTGGAGGCATTTGCTCCTGAATTTGCCAGACTCTCTCTCTCTCTCTCTCTCTCTCTCTCTCTCTCTCTCTCTCTTCTCTTTTTCATCATCATCTTATTCTTTGTTCTCTCTACCATACACACACACATGCACAAACAAACACTCAATGGAAGATTTTGCTCTCCCGAATTTGCCAGTCCATTTCTCTCTATCTCCTCTCTCTCTCTCTCTCTCTCTCTCTCTCTCAAACCCACAAAACACACACACACACACACCCATCGTCTCTCTTACACACACACAAGAATAAAAAAGGCAGTAGGAGGGAAAGAGAGAAAGAATAATCATCAAATGATCAAATAATCACAAAAAGATTAAAAAGCCATGACTACGACAACAACGCTGTCTTCGAATCCACGGCCAAACAAAGAAGTCTCTCCATAGGAATCGGACGAGGACAGAGAACATTTCCGGACAATTCACCACTGGACAGGGTTAAAAGGGACACGCTTCGGATCCCAGGATGAAAAGTAAAGGAAAAAGGGGCGTAAGGAAGGAAAGAGGGAGGAACGAACGAACAGTGAGGGAGAGGGAGGAGGGGTTTAGGGCTTTATTGAGAGAGAAGAGAGAGAGAAGGGATAAGGGATAAGGGGACGGCAAAGCGTTAAAGGGATAGCAGAGGGGAGGTGCGAGATTACCAAGTCAGGAGAATGATCGCCACAAAGAGAAATGAAGGCGGATTCGGGAGACTTGGAGTTCGCGAGGAAAAAGGGAGGGGGTTGGGCAATTGGACGAGAGTGTGATGGAGGGAGATGAGGGGGGGGGGTGGAGGGAGGGAAAGGGAAACAGGACCGAAGGATAAGGAGGATACAGCACACTCTTACCCCTCAAAAAAAAAAAAATGAAGAATGGAATGAATCCAATGGAGATGAAGGATGTAACTTTTGCTTAAGCTCAATATCCTTTCCCTTTTGGAAAAACGTGAAAGGGAAGGAAGGTTATGCGTCTCTGAGAGAGAGAGAGAGAGAGAGAGAGAGAGAGAGAGGACGATGATATATGAACGACGACATTCAAGGATTATGTTAATGGGAAACTCAAAGTCCGTCACTCAAAAGGGATAAACCGATGGCTAATTCGGGAGCTAATTTGCTCTCTGTGAAATGACGGGAGTTACTTTTCTCTCTCTCTCTCTCTCTCTCTCTCTCTCTCCGTGTCAGCTGGCGAACCTTTTCCTTTTCTTTCCTCTTTTCTGTACTTTCTATCCCCTCTCTCTCCCATATACACTTCCTGTGAGTTGGCGACCCCTTATCCTTTTTTTTCTCTCTTCTATTTTTTTCTCATCTCTCTCTCTCTCTCTCTCTCTCACTTCGTGTCAGTTAGCAAACTTTTTCCTTTCCCTTTCGCTTTTCTCCTCTCTCTCTCTCTCTCTCTCTCTCTCTCTCCCCGTTCAAATTATACTTCCTTCCCGACAATCCTTCTCTCCCTTTTTCCATTCGTCATTTACATTTTGAACGAGAGGAGGAGGAGGAGGATCGGCGTGCTCAGTGCCATTACACCGATAATCCCACTAAACACAGCCGGTTTAGGCTTCTCGCTCGACAAAATATTTACATTTGAAAACGATTCAATTTGACGGCGAATCGACCCTCAGCTGCTCCCGCGCTTCGAAGATTGCTGTGTGAGTGTTTATGCGCGCGCGCGCGCGCGGGTGTGTGTGTGTATGTGTGTGCGCGTTGGTATATGATATGTATGAGTATGTGTGTGTGTGCGTGCACGTGTGTGTTTGTGTGTGCAGATCCTTTGTAATCCTTCATACACAGAGTGGATTATTTCTGATGAAGTGGTGAATCTAATCAAATATATTCAGTACTATAATAAATAACAAATTTAAAAATGTTTATAAATTTATAAATGCATTGCTATCATAAATAACAATATATCGAAAATTAATTAACAAATATTAGAATTTAATCAGAAACATTATGCAATTAACAAATATTAAACTTAAAGAATAATTATAAAATGTAATTAACAAACATGAGAATGTATTTAAGAAATATCAAAATGTAATTAATAAATATTACAATGAAGCTACCAAACATTAAAATGTAATGAACAAATATCAAAATGTAATTAACAACTATTAGACCCTAATTAATAAATACAAAAATGTAATTAACTAATATTAAAATGTAATTAATAAATATTATATTGCAATAAGCAAATCTAATGTAATTAACAAATATTGAAATGTAAATAACGAACATTTAAACATAATCAACATATATTATAGCCCAGGGATCGAAATGAGGCTCACTGTCGGGCAAGCGAGCAACGATTGCACCACGAGAGAGAGAGAGAGAGAGAGAGAGAGAGAGAGAGAGAGAGAGAGAGAGAGACATTAATATGTAGAAGAAATCGAAGCATGGATCGAGATCATCAATTATTCATTCTACCATTAACCTCAAGGCGAAGTTATGCAAACGATGGTCACTCAAACTGGCCAGACATACATAGTTCTTCACGAGTCGGAACCTCAATAACTCGTTTCACTTTCGATAATCACAAAGTAATTTCACGAACATTTCTTCTGTACAAACGCCGTAAATCACCTTTGAATTATTTAAAGCCACTGGACCACAATTCGCGTATGAATAATATATGGAAGTGTAAAGTAACAATATCGTGTTTTTGAATGATAATTTTTTTACGGAACACTCTGGCGTCTTTAAATCATAAATTATTTACGTAACACTCTCGTGTTTTTAAATTATAAAATGTTTACGGAAGAATTCCCTGTTTTTTGAATATAAAATTTTTACGCAACACTTCCCTGTATTTAAATTATATATTTTTTTTACGGAATACTTGTAAATCTGAATTATCAAATTTTTCACGAACACTCTCGTGTTTCTTAGCCCTAAATTTTTTACGTTAAAGTCTCGTGTTTTAGAATTATGGCTCAGTCATATGTAATCACATGGCAAAGAAAAAAAAAGTCTTTCACATAGACAAAAATATAAAGCTGACTTTAAGTTACATGGAAATTCCTATGCAATGAATTACGAGTCAGGTGCTTACAAAGACTCCATATATCTAAAGTTTAGCCTTTGTGATAAGATCTACACTTGAAGATAAGACTTATATCAATATAAGTTAAGTTCAAAACGGAATTACCCGTTAGAATTATATCACATTCATAAAGACTGACACATACAGTTTAAGAAAATAAAAGCAAAATTCAAGTCAGTGCCATTAAGATAAGTATATCTTAGTTTTACCAGACCACAGAGCTGACTGGCCCGAAGGATTAGATATTTTTGCGTGGCTAGGAACCAATTGGTTACCTAGCAACGGGAGCTACAGCTTATTGTAGGATCCAAACCACATTATATCGAGAAATGAATTTCTATCACCAGAAATACATGCCTCTGATTCCACGTTGGCCGCGCAGAGAATCGAACTTCGGACCACCGGACTGGTAGCCGAGTGCGAAAACCACTCGTCCAACGAGGAACTAAGTCAGTGACATACCCAGTATTTTTTGGTACGAACGAAATACTTTAACTGAAATCAGAAGAAACAGAAATAAATAACCGAAAAAAAAAACTCAGGTTCACTTTTCAGCACGATGCCATCAGCGTGGGTCGATTATTAGCTTTTATTAAAATCTGAGGACAAAATCTGACTGGACTCTTATGAACAGAGTTGAAAAACTAAGCAACTCTGAAAAACTTAATTATCAGGTGAAGCCTCTCCTGTAGATACAAGAGAACTGACGCCCACGGTTGCATCGCCTCCAGCAGAAGCCGATCGCTCCACCCAGATATGACGACACACACAAAGAGATAATGACATTAATAAGGAGGCATCAATGGCGCATAGCAAATGGGCTAAACCTACCTGCCTTCAAAGGACACCCGAAACTAAGATGATGGCTCGGAGGGAGATGGGCGAGGGACGATGGGGGAGTGGTATTCGTTGGTGGGGCGAGTGGGGTTGGTAGGGAAGATAAGATGAGGAGATGGAGGGAGGAAGTGGGAGGAAGGGATATAGAGATGTAGGGAACTGAGAGAGAGAGAGAGAGAGAGAAACACAACGCCCAGCTGGGCCACGAATGCAAATTTCCACGTGTGTGTGTGTGTGTGTGTGTGTGTCTCCTTCAGTCCGCGACTTCGAGGCGAATGAATCCGCCATAATGGCGAATGGATATCCGCTGCGGAGGCATATATGCACGGGGTATACTAATTGAAATTACCTGAGTTTATAGCGATGAATACTTAACCAGGACGCGCTCGCACTCTTAATTGCAACTGCCGACGGGTGTATAGATGAATAATTAAACAATGCCGGACATTGTATTGTTGCGCTGCATTGAAACTGATTAAACGAGCTATGTTATATGCATGCATGCATGAGGAGGGGGGGGAGAGGGGCTATATGCAGGTAAATATGATTAAATAAACACGGGGACATACATTTGAATAAACACATGCATAATGTACTCCCTGTTCATGTTTTCAAAAAGGAAAAACCGTCGGGTTTATAGTACTGGACACTGTTCGGAATGAAATACAAAACAATGGAAGGGTTTCGAAATGCTACAGAGGTTACGTATTCATATTATGTGCACGTATAAAGTCGGATGTAAATACATGAATGTTGAGATGTATGCACACATTCTTTTTTTATTGCCTCTTACCTTTCCAACTTCTTCAAAGCTCTCGTACTCTAAATTTCACTTCTTATTCAAATTGTGATTTAGTCCCAGTTCAACTGCATTAGAATTATAACAAAACTGCTACTGAAACCATAAAGTTGCTTATTAAAGTCATAAATGTATTAGAACTGTAACAGCTCTGCTACTGAAACTATATCATTGCTACTAAAGACATAAAGATTACTACCTAAGTCACAAATTGCACATACGCACACAAACATTATATAATATTACATATACTTACATACATACATATAAACAAACACACACACACACACACACACACACAAAATTATATATATATATATATATATATATATATATATATATATATATGTGTGTGTGTGTGTGTGTGTATACATACATACACATACATCATACATACATACACACACACACACACACACACATATATATATATATATATATATATATATATATATATATATATATATATATATATAAAGGTTTTTGCCCCGAAGGAAAAAAAGAAAAAAGCGAGATAGCCAAGTACTTTCAGTTCTGTTCGGACCCTTTATTTTGGAAAATCTGGAGGAACTGGCTCTACTTAGAAATTCTTTTGGAAAAGACAACTGACTAAGGGTGACATACCTCACGTGAGCAGAAAATAAAAGGATTGAATGTAAACGTATTATGTCCACTTAGAAATATAATTTACTAATCGTAGTCAGAAGAATAATAAAATTATAAGAGTTCTCACTGGCTCCATGGAACTGTATCACTACTGACTATTATGTACAATATCAAGGACAAATTCACCAATGGGTTGCAAGCAAATCACTAAAACTAATGAGTAAATATGTTGCATAAAACAACGATAGAACTCTTAAGACTAAAACACATAAGGTGGAACACCTTACGCAAGGGTTGATCCCACTAAGATCTTGGGAATCCTGTCCTGATGAATGGCGCTGGCAGTAAATGTTGAGTGGCACTGTAGAACGACAGAGGAAGACACACAATGGGGAAGTCTACACGAATATGCAAAGCAGGTAACATTGTAACACATGGGATAAAGGGGACAGTTGTAACTGACCAAGGCTATCATGTTGTATCTTGTATCTAGATTGTGTATGTTACTGTCTGTATCATGCATATTCCATGTATATGGCCCTGAGCTGAAATAAAGGATATTATTATTACTATTATTAAATGGAAAAATGACAAATACAACAAATATAAAAATATTGAATAAATGCCAAGTTACTCAATTACCATAAGAATGACCAACAAAGATCTTAAGAAAAACTTTCACAAATGTATTCACAGATAACATAAATTCACTGTCAAAAATCACTGGGGTCACCACTGAAGGGGACAGGATAATAGGATAATAGGATCAAGGGAATAGGAGAACAGTTGGAACAAGGAA
>NC_087218.1:29850075-29862575 GCF_015104395.2 Macrobrachium nipponense | reverse complement strand
GTATACATTTGAATTTTACAGATAAACTATGATACCATAGTCATCATAGTCATTAACGATTCTCTCTCTCTCACTCTCTCTCTCTCTCTCTCTCTCTCTCTCTCTCTCTTGAAGCGAGCTTCCGTCTGGAACTGCCAGACATCCAGCCGAAAGCTCGCTTCAAGAGAGAGAGAGAGAGAGAGAGAGAGAGAGAGAGAGAGAGAGAGAGAGAGAGAGAGAGAAAATCGTTAATGAC
Organism: Macrobrachium nipponense; assembly: GCF_015104395.2. Classification (NCBI taxonomy): domain Eukaryota; kingdom Metazoa; phylum Arthropoda; class Malacostraca; order Decapoda; family Palaemonidae; genus Macrobrachium; species Macrobrachium nipponense. The sequence continues at coordinate 29,862,340 of NC_087218.1, read as the reverse complement.
TTTAATGACTATGGTATCCATAGTTTATTTTCGCGTAAAAATTCAAATATATACACCGATTTTGATTCTGTATTTGATCATGACCTCCATAGGCACTCTACTAGCCTGTTTAAGTAGCACGGAAAAAGCCGCTATTCGGAAAATAGAGAAGAATCTCTACAAGTGTAACGCTGCTGAAATAGCCATTACTTTTAGTAATAATAATAATAATAATAATAATAATAAAAAATTATCATTTATCAAATACAAAAACCGATCAGTTATAATTTCCGTTGAGGACAGAAAGGGGTAGGGGGATCATGTGATAATTTCCCCTCCCCCCACCCTTTCCCGCTTACCATTAGTCCCATTATGCAGGGGGAAAATAGAGGGCGTTGGAGGGGAATGTAGGGGTAGAGTGAAGGAGAGAGGAATGCGGCCCAGGGGTTAATTGTTCACATTTGCATAAATTTCCTCACAATGGACGATACCCAAAGGGATGATAACTGATCTCTCTCTCTCTCTCTCTCTCTCTCTCTCTCTCTCTCTCTCTGCTTGAGTCCGTCTATCTGAATCTGCATTATCGTAAATAGTACAGAAACTACAGCAGCGACTAGGAGGTATGATGACTATTAGAAATTCTCTCTCTCTCTCTCTCTCTCTCTCTCTCTCTCTCTCTCTCTCTCTCTGTGTGTGTGTGTGTGTGTGTGTGTGTCTGTGTGTTCTATCGTTTAATCTGATAAGGAAACCACAGCAGGATAAGTAGAAGGATTAGAAAAATATGATGACACCATAAAAACCGATTCCTCTTTTCATTATCATCTTGGGATGAACCATATTAGCACCTATTCTAGAAAGAGAAGTAATGATTTGATACATGGAAACAGGTTCTTATACAGGGGTGATACGAGAGAAAAAAAGTTTTAATGAATATTACGCTGTCAAAGTCAATTCCAACAAAATCAATCATTATATAACAAAGAATTATAATGAACTCTTCTTTGTCAGTGTCAATGTCAACCACATGAATCATTATAAAATAAAAATGATAATGAACACTACACTGTCAAGGTCAATTTCAACAAAAATCAATCATTACATAAAAAAATTATAATGAGCACTACACTATCAAAGTTAATTTCAACAAAATCATTCATTATAAAATGAAAATCTAAATGAACACTACACTGTCAAAGTCAATTTTAACAAAATCAATCATTATAAAACAAATAATTATAATGAATACTACTCTGTGAAAGTAAAATGAAACAAAATCATCATTACAAAATAAAAATCCTATTAAACACTATTCTGCCAAAGCTAGATTAAACAAAATCAGTCATTATGCACAAAAAATTATAATGAACATTACACTATAAAAGTCAATTTCAACAAAATTAATCATTATGAAATATAAATCATAATGAAAACTACACTATCATTATAAGCTAAAATGAACAAAGGACGCAATAAACTGAAGGCAAATGAAAAATTCTCACGCAATACATAACACATAATTATCACGTAATACATTACGATATTTTTCCTTAAAAAGGCAACATCTTTGGGACATTCTCCCTTGAAAACGTCATTTGGACTTTCTCCCTTAAAGAGATCGTTAGGACATCCACCCTCAAAGATAACGTCATTAAGACATTCTCTCTTGAAGACAATGTCATTAAGACATTTTCCCTTAAAGACAATGTCATTACGATATTCTCCCTCAAAGATAACGTTATTAGGGCATTCTCCCTTAGTGGGAACGTCAAACACCGTCTCCCTTGAAGGAAAAGTCATTAGGACATTCTCTGTTAAAAACAATGTCATTAGGACAGTTTTTATTGAGGACAACTTCATTAAGACATTCTTCCTCAGAGGCAATGTCATTAGGGCATTATCTTCAAAGCCAAGTTATTTGAACATTTTCCCTTAAAGACAACGTCATTAGGACATTCTCCAATAAGCATTCTCTCTTGAAGACAACATAAGGACATTCTCTCTTAAATACAACAACATTACGACATTCTCTTGAAGACAACGTCATTAGGACATTCTCCCTCAAAGACAGCGACATTCAGACGTGGCGTCTGCGCGGAATTCTCCTTTAACCTCACAGGAGACAAACGCCGTGAAAGGGGAACAAGACTGATTGATTGATTTATGGGTACTAACACTGGCGTCACACCACCTAGGTTATTGACGCCGGGGGAACAAGAAGACACACGAACGGGAAGGAAACATGAATACTAGGCATAATTCACCCCCACCCTCCAACGCCCCCACCCCCCGCCCCTTCCCTTTAACCTTCATCACTTATTCCATCCAGGGCGATCGATGATCGAGCGGGCGAGTTTGCATTTCGACGGTGAGGCAAATTCGGTCCTTAATGGCAATAATCGTTCGAGTTCGGTCGCTTCGGAATCTCGACCTTGAGAAGAGGCGAGGCGGGACGGCTGGTCGGCTCAACGGGTCCCACCTCGCCTCGCCTCGCTTATTGAAAGAGAAATAAAGAAAGAAGAAAAAAAAGGAAAAAATACACATTTAAAAAAAAAAAGTGTCTGCATTATTCAAATCAACCTCTAATTAGGCGACAATCTGCTATCACGCATGGTTAGAATAGAAATTAATTAACTTCTGCTGCGCTATCGTCCTTCTTTCTAAAATCCTCCCCCCTTCACCCCGCCCAACGCCCCAACCACCTCCCCCCGCCCACAAATCTTTATTTCGCAGGTTAGAATTACTGATGAATCTACTGACGAGCTTCGGGGATGAATGCCAGAGGGAAAAATGCAAACAAAAGGAGTCTACATTTTTCTGGACATTTCGTTATTATGATATCGTTTTGGATGAGAGAGAGAGAGAGAGAGAGAGAGAGAGAGAGAGAGAGAGAGAATTTCATTATTTTGATATCGTTTTGGATGAGGGAGAGGGAGGAATTCATTATTAAGATATCATTGGAGAGGAGAGAGAGAGAGAGAGAGAGAGAGAGGAGAGAGAGAGAGAGAGATACGAAAAATGAGTAAATCAGAAATAATGTCGCTTTTTCATAAAAGCACTTTTACCCAAGGCTGAACACTACCTGCCTGACGTCATCGGCAATTGAGGGAATAATTTTTTTTACTAGGTTTCAAAAAAAATTTCTTACAAGGGTAAACAAATATTTTTTCCCCCATTTAAACAAATTTAGGTTTGAATTTTTTTACAAGGCTGACCAAATTTTTTACGTATAAAAATATTTTTTACGAAAAAAATACTCATCATCTAACAATTGACGGATGTTCATTTACCAACAGTCACACTTCTATTGGAAGGTCATAAAACAATACCAGTGCAAAAAAGATAACGGAGAAAAAGGTCAGAATAAAAACCAGACTATATAACTGGGCTTCTCTTACGAAGATTGCTAGAAAATTACTAATACACAAGAATATTTATTTGATTTCTATGAAGATTTAATCCTTCATCATCTCGATTCATCTCAGTAGAACAAAGTTGACGTTCCAGCAAAAATGGATGTTATTAATTTCGGGGCCTCATACCAGCACGGGCTCTTGCTTGGAATTAGAAAATAAGAAAATGTATGTATTCCATACCATATCTACTCTAACGCCATCTCTAACTCCCTAATAGAATAGAATAAAATATAGAATTCAGGCCAAAGGCCAGCCGCTAGGACCTATGAGGCTACTCATGGCTGACAGGGAGATTGATAATAAAAAAGGTTTGAAAGGTGTAACAGGAGCGAAATCTCGCAGTTGCATTCTGAATCCATTGTTAGAAGAGGGTTGGGGGAAAGTTAGATGGAAGAAACAGAATATGAAGAGAGGTACAGTAGAAGGAATGAAAGGGGTTGCAGTTAGGGGCCGAAGGTCCAACTTCCTAAGCCTTCCTCACCGTTTCTGGATCAAACAGGCCTTATGCCAGCACAGGCTCTTGCCCTTTCTGGGTAAGGTGAAGGAAACACATATGTTAGCTACTCTTTAATGCTGCAGCCGCCCTGACGACCGAGGTAATTGTTTCTGTCAGGGAAAATTGAATTACGTCGACTTTCGTGTAAATCCTTTTTTAATCCGTTCCACTTTGGAGTCATATCAGGAACATCTACGTTCAAGCGTTATTACCGGCGAACGGATAAAGGATACAAAAGGCATCGCTCAGAGGGAATGGAAATGTAAATGAAAGGGAAAATGACAAACAGACGGAGGGAGCGAGCCACTTCCACTTCGAAGCAGACGGGCGAGCGATTTAAAAATGTATATCCATTTTTTTCTGTATTTTTTTTTTAGGTTGACCTTTCACTGGATGTTCTCTTAAAAGAATCCTATGTTGAAAGATATAAAAGTGTACTTGCATTTCTACTGACACGATGTATTTCAACTGTTACAGTTCATGGAAATATTTTTCCAAGATTTTTTTCTAAATCAACAGGATTGACAATACTTTTTCGACCTCTTCAGCAAGACCTTCAAAACTACCTTCGTTGGTCAGCTGCCTAATTGATAATACAGATCTTTAAGACAATGTTTTCATTACAGAAATGACTCAAACGCGACTCGCTCACCCCCAAAACTTTTAGCAACTCTGGGAAGAAAAAGTGACGGTGTAGATAACACATGAATATCTGTAATTCATCATGAATATTACCCTCCGATCTACCCACCGACTATTGTGTGAGGTGGGTCAATCTTACAAAAGGCCGTATCCGTCACCTCACGCGATTTAACGAGGGCAGGAGAAGACCAGTAAAAACTAAGATGATTTCCCTCCATCACGCTAATCTTTATAACCTGTGGCGTGTTGGGGCCGACTCAATAAAACCGAGATATTGTTTGAGAAAAAAAAAATGAAAGAAAGGTTGGAAATTGAAAATGATAGCGTAGCCACGCGACGCAAGCCAGGGGAGGATGACTATAGATTCTACTTCGACCACACTAGAGACAATGGGCTTTCCAGGTATCGTGTTCCATGGCAGCTACGGTAAGGATTATGGATCCGTCAAATTATCTCTGTAAAGCTGGTGCTGGCGCGGTTTAGGCCGTAGGGGGGTGGGGGTGGGCGCTGGATGATTCCTGAGGCGGTCTTTATCATGCTTTCGACTGACCTGTCGCCCCTACATCACCAATGTCCCCCCACGCCCTTCACCTCCCATTCCCCCTGTTCACACCACCAACGTCCCCAACTCCACCACCTCCATTTCCCCCACCGACCCACCCACATTCTAACTCCGCCTCTCTCTCAAAAAAAAAAAAAAAAAAATGTTAAAAGGCGAGCACCTATCTGAGACGAGTCAGACGACAGAGAAGAAAAACAAATTTTCAAACTTGCAAGCTTAAATAGAAAACAAAAACGAAAACAAAAGGGACGTGACCCGTGAAATTCTAGGCCACTGCCCGGTGGCGGCCTGTGTTGCCATATGCACGATCATGGCTAACTTTAACCTTAAATAAAATAAGAGCTACTGAGGCTAGAAGGCTGCAATTTTGTATGTTTGATGATTGGAGTGTGGATGGTCAACATACCAATTTGCAGCCCTCTAGCCTCAGTAGTTTTCAAGATCTGAGGGCGGACAGAAAATAGCCCTCTCAATAGTTTTCTTTTACAGAATATTAAGAGTAAAAAAAAAAAAATCAAAACTCATGTAAATATCCTGCAACAGACATTTGAAGTAGAAGTGAAACTTAAAAAAAAAAAAAACTTCTTTACACCTCTATGCAATAAAGGCAGGATTTTACACCTAGGACGTCAAAAACCAGGCGAAACACCTTGCATAAATCCCATGTTCTGAGCATTACTGAAACTTGCAAAAGACTTTACCTTTGTGAGTGAAGCGAAATCGACAATGAACCTTCAAAGCTGATATCAAACAAAGACATTATTATTATTATTTTGGTAGAAGACCCTATTTTAGGCAAATGCTGTTAAAAAGGATGGCAGAATTAAGCGAGTTTATTTTATATATTGTTTTTTATATTTTCCTTACAATTCGCTTCTCAGGTTCAGCGATGTTTCTGAGTAACTGGCCAATATTCATATTGGGCATTTTCAAAAATTGTAAATGCTGAAGGAATCTTTTATTAGAACAGGATATTAGGTCTAGGTCAAGCAGGGGTCGTCGTCAGTGCCGCTATTATTCCGTAGGCGTAGTTCAGTTCGGGCCGGGGTCGTCTTTGGTTTAAGGGCTGGTTATTGGTGCTGGCATAGCTGGTATCACGTGACGTTTCGACCTTCTCGTGGGTCATCTTCGGACGAGTCGGTTGAAGAGACTGTAGCAAGAAAGTTTGCGGAACGGTATTTATAGCGGCTCGGACCTAGAGGTGCATTCTCATTGGTCGGGCAGGTTTCTCCAAGCGAATCTCCTGCCATGCCCAAGAAGGAGCCATATTCAACCACGCCAGGACTGCTCATAACAAACGGATGAATAAATATATATATATATATAATATATATATATATATATATATATATATATATAATATATATATATATACATATATATATATATATATATATATATATATATATATATATATATATATATATTATTTTCCTCTGGATAAGAGGAAAATTAAGATCCATAAGATGAGGGAAGACACTAATATTTTAATCCACATTAAGAACGCTGATAAAGCCACAAAGAGTTTTCCCTTTCTTCAACTGATAACTTAAATTCTATTTCTTTGTTCGCTTTCATAATTCCTAGTCCTAATTTAGTTGGCATTTTCGAACACTTCTGACATTTCTGAACTCCATTCCCATTGACACTTCCCGAAGCAGTTAGAGTAGGCTTTTTTTCTTTTCCTTACCTACATATATATATATATAATAGATAGAGTATATATATATATATATATATATATATATATATATATATTATATATATATATATATATATATATATATTATACACACACACACACACACACACACACACACACATATATATATATATATATATATATATATATATATATATATATATATATATATATATATATATATTATAATTATATAGTACTTTTTGTGAATGATGCAGTTAGTCCTACCAAAATGTCTGGAGGCCTTTTATGGAAATTGGTCTCGTGGTGTTGAAGTCGAGGAAAGAGAATATATTACACTGAAGAGCAGGCCACATTATAATTTTCACGGTTTTCATTTTATTTTATTTTTAAGCCAGTTTGTAACAGAGTACCATCTTTTGCACACCAAGGCTGTTTACACAGGACGATAGTGGTGGTGGGGTAGGGACCCTGGGATTTGGTGGAAGGGGGGGAGGGGTGGGAGATTGACATCTGCCTGCGTATGAAGAGAGAGCAGCTTTCCATTGCTGTAAAACATGGGTTTTCTTACTTTCGATATTATTATTATTATTATTATTATTATTATTATATTATTATTATTATTATTATTATTATTCATAAATTTTGCATTTATTATTATTATTATTATTATTATTCAAAAGATAAACCCTATTCAAGATAAACAACCCACAGGCTTCAAATAGAAGCTTCCAAAGAATATGGTGTTCATTTGAAAAAAATAACAGAAGGTAAAAGGAGACATAGAAAGAAGAGATCAGATATTATAAAAGAAAGAAAAATAATATAAGAAATATATAAACAAAAATGTAAGTCATTTATGAAATACAAGGACAATTGCTTTAGGATAGTAATCCATTGCATCTCCGCTTGAAGTTTCGAGGTTCCAATGACACCTCAGTAAGTTGAAATGCAATACAAGATATTTGCATAAATATTACTAGAACGAAACCAACTTTAACAAGCTCGTAGTAATGCGTGTAGAGACTCAAAGCAGGTTCTTTTTTTTTTTATTTCAATGGATAAGACGCAATGAAAGATTTTTGCATGAATTTTACTTGAAAGATACCAACTATAATAAGTTCTTAGTAATGCATGAATGTCTTTACTCTGCTTGAGAAACTCAACGCTTGTTTCTGTAGGCTGGTACGAGGACGTGGTGCCCTGTCTTTCAATTAAGCTAACTCTCTTTGAAAAGATTAATTTGGGTAAGATTCATGTAATTCTGTTTTCTCTCAAGAGTCTAACCAAACTAGAAATGGGACTTCTAACAAGCAGTCATATAAATTACTCACAGAAACTCAAGATATTTCGAGCAATCGGAAATAAATCTTGGGTATTCAACCTTTGACAATTCTTTAACACCTTCAGGTTTGGCAGCTCTCTGTTCGATTTCAAAAATGACGAGTCATTACTACATTGCAAAAATCTTAAAAAATAAATAAAATGAAAGAGATACCGAGGCATCTTGCAAAGCGAGTCTAATTGACAAAACTTATATATATATATATATATATATATATATATATATATATATATTATATATAGATATATATATATATATATATATATATATATATATAATCAGGTGTTTCGAAATTAGAGCCTTCCTCCACAGAACAAATGGAAAGTTATGAAGTTTTGTGCTATAGCCTATCTCCAAGTACATTATCTTGAGTTTCTATTAAGGCATTTTTCATTTTACATTTCTTGTATTTTCAGACTGAGTGACTGAGTTAGATACAGCCATGGCTAACGACTCATAGGAAATCAGATGGATTGACCGAATCCGGGCTATAACCTTCAGAGAGGCCAGGGATGCTGGCGCATCCTTCATCTCACGTTCCTGGATAGCTACATACATTAAAAGAGAGGAATCCTTTGTTAAAAGAAACTGAAACAAAATCCATATGGCTTCATCGTCCAAAGAGTGAGAATCTTGGAAGGCCTAAAGTCCTTTCTCAGGAGTCAAAAGACATCATAGCTGAGGCAGTGGGTAGACCGAGAAAGTCTTTACATAAATTGGCGCTTGAACTAGAAACAAAAAGGGGGAAAGAAGAGAAGTTATAGTGCTGTATATTGTGAGTTGAAAAAACCTGGTATCAAGCCATTTCATGTTATCAGCAAGTCCAACAACACTCAGCAACAGAGAGAAGACTGTGCATGGTTTTGTGGTTCATTTCTTGAAGATTGGGATGAAGCTGACTTTCTCCATGTTGCCGCATCAGATAAATTCTTCATTTACACAGTCAGGAAGCCAAATCATAAAAATTACATCATTTGGGCTGCAAAGTTGGATATCAGCGATGACGTGCGCTATCGCCAAGTTGTGAAATTTCCTGAATGTTTGGGAATTTTCTCTGTTTCACAGCCAAACAATTAATGTGGATAATCAAAGAAAAAGGACAGCCATGGAATGGCGAATGCTTCAGAGAAACTGTGCTTACTGGTAGAGTATTTCCTTTCCTCAAAGATCCTGAAAATGTGTTATCTATTGAAAAAGTCACATTTTTGCATGAAAAGGCACCATGTTTCAAGGCTCTCCAGACACAGGAGCTGCTTCGAAACGGTGGTATCGATTTCTTCTCGTCAAGTGAATTTCCAGGTAGCACCCCTGACCTTAATGTGTGTGAAAACATTGGTAGTATCGTAAAGGCTTGTGTTGAAGTGCGCACAGTGAAATATGATGGTATATCAAGCCTCGACGACCTGCGAAGAGAGGTGACCGAAGTGTTCAGGTAAATGGAGTTTGAGTCTCAGCTATTTTGCGATATGCTGAAATCACACCCCTCAAGAATGCAGGCTGTGGTACAGGCAGATGGAGGCCACACAAAATATCAAATACTCGGAGAGAAACTTAAATAAATACCTGTTCTGAATTACTTTTGTTTTTGTCCATATCAATTTTTGTTTATGCTGTGTGTGTGTGTCTGTGTGTGTATTATACACATATTAATAATACTAATATATATATTAATATACATTATATATATAATATATACATGTATGTATGTATGTATGTAAGTATATACCTATATACACACAAACATACTGCATGGTTAAACATTCTACCTACGACTATAGCAGTGCCCAAACGACTCGTAAAATCCAACTTCGGCAATGGGACTATCAAGGAGGTGAAACGGCATCTAGGATAGCTTCCTCGGTTGTTTTAAAGGAGGAGTGGAGGGGAGTGTAGGCTCTAAGAATCCCCGGCCAGCACACCTCTATTAAGGTCTACACATAGGCCTACCAGGCTGCTGCTACTTCTATTAAAAGTCCCTCGACATCTCCTCCAGGAACCATAATAATGAATACCTTATGCAATTCCTTTCTGGTCTTCCTCCCGTTTACGTAACGCGAGCGTTTATGCGTCTCTCTCTCTCTCTCTCTCTCTCTCTCTATCTCTCTACTCTCTCTCTAATCTCTCTCTACTTCATATATATATATATATATATATATATATATATATATATATATATATATATATATATATATAATATATATATATATATGGCGGCAAAAGCCACGAAGGAAAGTGAAACAATAGAGTAACGCTGCAAGGCGTTTCGACATCTTGTCCTTAAATAAGCAGACATATGTAAAAATGAAAGTAAGTTTACAAAGAAAGCTCGTATAAATGACAGAAATGGATTATAAAGGAAAATACGAACTTTCTTTGTAAACTTACTTTCATACTTATATCAGCCTACTAAGTAAATGACAAAAAGTCGAAAGGCCTTGCAGCTGTACTCCATTATTTCACTTTCCTTCGTGGCTTTTGCCATTATTTATATACTCGTTACGTTATAAATTTTCGTGATTCAGTTACACACAAACACACCTACTCTCTCTCTCTCTCTCTCTCTCTCTCTCTCTCTCTCTCCAATATGTAAAAAATTTAAATTAATTGTCTTCAAGCTTTTTACTTTTATCAGAATGCAAATGATGCTTTTGTATTTTGTATTTTAGTTTTAGTTGGGATGGCTACTTGTGTGTCCGTCCACACTTTTTCTGTCCGCCCTCAGATCTTGAACACTACTGAGGCTAGAGGGCTGCAAATTGGAGTTGATCATCCATCCTCCAATCATGAAACATACCAAATTGCACCCTGTAGCCTCAGTAGCTTTTATTTTATTTAAGGTTAAAGGTAGTCATGATCGGGCGTTAGGCAACACTCTAGGTGCCGACAACACAGGCCACCACCGGGCCGTGGCTGAAAGTTTCATGGACCGCTACTGAGATTTTCATGCACCGTGGCTGAGAGTTTCATACAGTATTATAAGCTGTACAGAAAACTCGATTGCGCCGAAGAAATTTGTGCTTATTTTTTACTTGTTTTATTTGTAATAACTTTGGTAAAATGGGAATATTTTTTTTTATTTGACACACTTTCTCTCTCATATTTCTTGGAAGTACTAATTGTAAAAGTTCTCTCTCTCTCATGTATTTATTTTATATTTCCCATTTTTATCCATTTCTATTTTGCTTATTTTTTTCTATCCCTCTCCTCTTCTATTCTTTATGAGTCCCTCTCGCCCCCATTTCCTTTATACTTTCCAACATAATTCCCATTTTCTTTCTAATTTTATGTTCCATTCCCTCTCCCTTTCATGTCTGTAAACGTAGCTCTTTACCTTCCTTCTCTCTCTCTCTCTCTCTCTCTCTCTCTCTTTCTGTGTGTGTGTGTGTGTGTGTGTGTGTGTGTGTGCTGTTCCTCCACCTCTTACCTCTACCTTTGCGTGGTCATTTGGAGCTTCTGATACGGCGTAATCCAAGACTTTAGAGAATTTAAAGAGGATGCTGGAGGAGGCCGGAGGCCATGGAGGAGGGGGCGGGGAGAGGGGGAGGGGAGGGAGGAGGGGGAGGGGTAGAGTAAGGCTAAGGGTAAGGGTAAGGCCAGGAAGAGCCCTTCCATTATGAATATCAAATGGCACAACACTACTTGTGGTTTTAGATCTGGATGGAGAGAAGGGGAGGGTTCTGGAAGGGGTATACTGGGTTGTGAGGGGTGGTGGTGGATGGGCAGTGGGTAAGGTGTGCTGTGGGGGGGGGGGGGGGGGGAAGGGGGAAATTGGAATACAGGCTCGATGGGACTTTGCAGTGGCTACAGTAAACAGACTCAGTGGAAATGCATTATGGAAATCGTCTGTCTAACGCTTATACATCAGTATATAATGTATACATCACTGTATGATGTATGCATCGTTGTATGATGCATACATCACTGTATGATGTATTCATCGTTGTATGACGTACACATCACTGTATGATGCATACATCGTTGTATGAAAATGTATAGATTTGTTCGATGTATACACCATTGTATTATGTATACATCGTTGTATGAAAATATATAGATTGGTTCGAAACATTTAGAGCGCTATATATAGAATGTGGATTTGAATTATGACATTTGAGGCTGTCAAGCCAAACACGGAGGCACTTTTGGCCCATTCACTGCTCTCAGA
>NC_087218.1:29792575-29840075 GCF_015104395.2 Macrobrachium nipponense | reverse complement strand
AATATTGTGGGCTGCATCACATCACAATCGACCAACTGACAGGTTCATGTTTCACTGAGAAGGCCAAGAAGAGGCACAATGGGTTACAACGAGGAGTGCCAATACACACGTGCCTTTCTGAGATCTAAAATTTAATGTATGACACAGCAAATATTCAAAATGGACCCGCTTACTTTGACCTGCTTGAAATTTATGAGATGATGTATGAGCGTGTATTAATAGAGATAGTTGGCATTATATTACTAATTATATTACTAATTACTTCGTTGTCTGTAAATGTATTAATTCAAGTGGATCATATTGTATCGTTCACTGAAGTAATCATTCTGAAACAAGAATCACAAAGTCACACTAAGTCTTAGATTTCGCATCGTGAAACTCTTCGAAATCCTCCGTCACTTGAACTCACACCAACCGCTTTCTATCTTCTGATTTCTTTCCTTTTTTAAAACCTATTTTCTTTTCGTCGCACCTTCAATTTCTGCTCCCTTTTCCTGACGGTGCTGAATTCACCTGGGGGCGCCCATTAGGCTCTTCCTCCGGCAGGCCCTGAGATGCTTCCCAGGTTCCACACGATTCTTGCGGTCGTGTCCGCAATCCCAGATCAGCTCTTTGCTTGTGTCCTGTCCTTCCCCTTCCCCCTCCCTTACCCTAACCATCATCCTTCCCCCCTCTCCATACACGCCGCTCCCCCCACCCCTTCCCCATGCCCATTCCTCCATCTTTTCATTCTTTCCACCGCCCGTGTATTGACTCACTTACTGATGTCCCTCCCTTAAATCTCGGTTCTGTGTCACCGCGTTCTTTCGTTCATTTTGTTTTCCATTAGTAAACATATTTTCTTATTCCTAAAAGGTTATCATTCCCATTTACCTTGTTCCCAGCAAGACGGAGTTGACACTCTTAACAAGATCTTTTCAACCTGAACCATAAACGTTCTTCCGTTGACACCATACATCAACTAACGTTGCTCTTTTTACTTTTTTGTTTTAATTTTTTTGTCAGATTTAAAACGATTCTCCTGTCGATACGTACGTCTTTGAGACGTTTTTTTGGGGGGGTGGGAAGGATGAGGCGGGGGAAGTCCAACACAAAAATGTCCTTCCGTTGAAATACAGGTTACGAGTGACTTTCATTTCCTGTCACTCACTTTAATCAAATAAAAAAAGTGGAGGTGATAAAATCAAAATAGTATCTTCATAACCTTAACATAATAATAATATTAATTATAAGAACACAGTAACTTAGTGCCTAAAGAAATTCTTTAAATATTTTGAAATTGGTTAATAAAGCAACAATGGTGACTCTACATAAAAAGAATTATATATTAACGGATGATTATCACAGTTATGATAAACAAACACACGGACACATACACACACACAAACATACAAAGGAAGTGTCCATACGACGTCAGCAATGACATCTGACGGAAATTCCTGTTGCGGGGCTGAACAAGAATGCCTCGTGTTTAAAAAATGTTGCAGGTTTCACATTTTATCTGCTACTTCGACTCGAAGGATATTCCAAAGGGTCACGTCAGGTTTTTCGTTGTCAGCTACGAGAAAGGACCCGGGAAAAGTGACTCGGCAGCGACGATGAAGGTTCTTTGGGTTTCAGGAAGAGGGACTGGTCCCTAAGCAGAAGAACTGGTCCTTGAGCAAAGTAACTGGTTCCTGAGCTGCAGACCTGGTTCATGAGCAGTGGAACTGGTTCTTGAGAAGCAGAACTGGTCCCTGAGCAACAGAACTGGTGTTTACATAGCAGAACTGGTGCTTGAGCAGCAGAACTGGTTCCAGAGCAGTAGAACTGGGTCCCAGAGGAGTGGAACTAGTACCTGAGCAGCAGATCTGGTTCCTGAGAAGGAGACCGATTTTTAAGCAGTAGAACTGGTCCCTGAGAAGCAGAACTGGTTCCTGGGTAGCAGAACTGATTCTTGAGTAGTGGAACTGGTCCCTGAGCAATGGAACTTGTGCCTGAGCATTGGAACTGGTCCCTGAGCAGTGGATCTGGTGCCTGAGGAGGAAAAATGGTCCATGAGTGGCGAAACTGGTGCTTGAGCAGCTGAAAGGGTCTCTGAGCATCGGAACTTGTACTTGAAAAGCGGAACTGGTGCTAAAGCAGAAGATCTGGTCCCTGAGTAACGGAAGTGGTGCTTGAGCAGATCTGGTCCCTGAGCAACAGAACTCGTGTTTGAGCAACAGAACTGGTCCCTGATCAGCAGAACTGGTCCCTGGTCAGCAGAACTGGTGCTTAAGCAGCAGAACTGGTTCTTGAGCAGCAGAACTGGTCACAGAGCAGGAGAACTGGTGCTTACGTTGCAGAACTGGCGCTTGAGCAGCAGAACTGGTCCCCGAGAAGCAGAACTGGTTCCAGAGCAGTAGAACTGTTGCTTGAGTAGCGGAACTCTTCCCAGAGGAGTGGAACTAGTACCTGAGCAGCAGATCTGGTTCCAAAGAAGTGGACTGATTTTAAGCAGTAGAACTGGTCCCTGAGAAGCAGAACTAGTTCCAGAGTAGTAGAACTGGTTCTTGAACAATAGAACTGGTCCCTGAGTAGTGGAACTGGTGCCTGAGCAGTGGAACTGGTCCTTGAGCAGTGGATCTGGTGCCTGAGCAGCAAAACTGGTCCCTGAGTGGCGAAACTGGTGCTTGAACAGCTGAAATGGTCCCTGAGCAGCAGAACTGGTTCTTGAGCAGCAGACATGAACAGCAGAACTGGTGCTTGAGCAGATCTGGTCACTGAGCAGCTGGACTAGTGCTTAAGCAGCAGAACTGGTCCCTTAACAGCAAAACTGGTGCTTAAGCAGCAAAAATGATCCCTGAGCAGTAGAACTGGTTCTTGAGCAGCGGAACTGGTCACTGAGCAACGGAACTGGTGCTTCAGCAGCAGAACTGGTCCCTGAGCATCGGGACTGGTTCTTGAGGAAAAGAACTAGTCCTTGTGCAGCATAACTGGTCCCTGAGCATCAGACTAGTTCTTAAGGAGAAGAACTGGTCGTTGAGCAGCAGAACTGGTGCTTGAGCAGCAAAACTGCTCCCTGATCACCGGAACTGGTTCTTGAGCAGCAGAACTTTTCCGTACCTTTTCCCTGAGCAGCAGAACTGGTCCCTGAGCAATGTAGCTTTTCCCTGAGCAGCAGAACTGGTCCCTGAGCATCGGAACTGGTCCCTGAGCAGCGGAACTGGTCCCTGATCAGCAGAAATGGTCCCTGATCAGTAGAACTGGTTCTTGAGCAGCATAACTGGTCCATGAGCAGCAGAACTGGTCCCTACCTTTTCCCTGAGCAGCAGAACTGGTCCCCGAGCAGTGGAGCTTTTCCCTGAGCAGCAGAACTGGTCCCTGAGCATCGGAACTGGTCCCTGAGCAGCGGAACTGGTCCCTGATCAGCAGAACTGGTCCCTGATCAGTAGAACTGGTTCTTGAGCAGTGGAACTGGTCCCTGATCGGCGGAACTGGTTCTTGAGCAGCATAACTGGTCCCTGAGCAACAAATTCAGTCCTTGAGCAGCAGAACTGGTCCTCGATATGATAAAATAGTGCAAAATAAGTAAAAAAATAAATAAACAAATCAAAATGTAAGGAAACATAAGGTAAATAAATAACTTGAATAGATAAATAAATAAATGTATAAAAAATTAATCAGTAAATAATCACTTTGCATAAAACAAATTGATATGAACAGACACAGGACTTCTACTCCAAGGATAAGCAACAACTCGGCAGTACTGAGGATTAAAGCACAGAAAAAATGAAAAATAAAAAACTTGCAACAGCCGGAGAAAGCCTACGTAGTAACATCTGGAGCCCTGGAACAATGGGACTCTGTGTCCTCGGTAACAGGAGGCTGAGAAACATCACACGTTCAGGTGACTGGCGATTAATTAGTGACTGTGTCCTCCTGGAATGGAAAGTGGGGGTTGAGGGGATTAAAAGTCTCCAGGTATCGTTGAAAGGGGGTGGAGTGAGAGTAGGAAGGGGAGAGGTGTCAAAATTCTTCAAAGGCCAATGAGAGTCGGAACTTGTATCAATCGTGTCTCGTTACGATTGATATGAAAACAATGCTCTATTCGTTGTTAGATTCGAAAGGGGATCTTGCTCTTGAGAGAGAGAGAGAGAGAGAGAGAGAGAGAGAGAGAGAGAGAAACTATTCTAAGGAAATAATGTACTGACTCGAGACGATGGGGCGAATCTACTGTAAGGTCTTAAAACTGAAATAAAGAAAAACAACAAAATAAAAGCTGATCATCACCTGGCCGCCATCTCTCTCTCTCTCTCTCTCTCTCTCTCTCTCTCTCTCTCTCTGTAGAGGAATAAGAAGACATCTTTCTACTCGCTCTCTCTCTCTCTCTCTCTCTCTCTCTCTCTATCTCTGTTGAAGAAAAAGAAGACATCTACCTTCCCAATCACACCTTCGAAACACTAAAACTTCCGCGGCAGAGCAAAGAGGCTTAGAAATGTTTTTGGAAGTAGACAGGGAGTGAGGGCAATGCACACAGCGTTCCCTGAAGAGTCAATTAAAAAGGGATCTGGTCCTTTTAACAACAAACTCTAAGCCAATGAAGTCAATCAAATTTTAAAGAACTCATTAAGACGGCGGATGCACCGAAGGAATCGCACCCAGGGTGGGTGGAGAGAGAGAGAGAGAGAGAGAGGAGAAGAAGGAGAGAGAGAGAGAGAGAGAGAGAGAGAGAGAGAGAGAGAGAGATCATCAATTCGCTCAAACAGTATTCCGAATTTTTAAAAGCTTTTTGGGGGCAGTCTTCGGTCCATGTTGTATGTACTACATATATATATATATATATATATATATATATATATAGATATATATATATATATCTATATATATATATATAGATATATATATATATATATATATATATATGTATATATATATTATTATAGATATATATATATATATATATAATATATATAGATATATATATATATATAGGATATATATATATATATATATATATATATATATATATATATATATATGATATATAATTAATATTATATATATATATATATATATATATATATATATATAGATATTATCTATATTCTATATATATATATATATATATATTATATGTACAGATATCATATATATATATATATATATATATATATATATATATATATATATATATACTACTATGCATATATATCGAACTACAAATGTCCTTTAATATCTAATTTGCTCTACCTCGGAATTAATATATTTTCATATATGTTTAACCGAGGGGGAATTTATTAAGCGATAATAGAATTGGCGATCGACAGACGCGAACCATCGACCTCTCAATACTATACTCTAGCTACGAAAGGTTGAGACTTTCCTACAATTAGCGGCGTTGACACGTCTCCCATCTTGCCAAAGGAGGGTATTTAGTTCTAATCTATAAGGGTGCGTTTTCTGGAATAACTTGGAGGTCAAGGTTAATCCTGTGAGTGGTCATATATGAACGTACTGTCCAGCTGTTTACTTTCATTCACAGTGATTTCGTTTTAAAGTAATATATGGCATGTGCATGTATGCTTACGTTTAACGTATGTGCTCATATATAACTTATATATCAAAGGTATATATATATATATATATATATATATATATATATATATATATATATATTACACATGAAAGGTGTATATTTGTTAGGTTTATATATATATAACCCAAATTAAGTTTTTCATTTGGTTATATAACGCGAAAAATGTACTGCAAGGTTCAGGTAGTAGTATGTTTTGAGCTCCGTGTTTTGCTTTTGTACCGACGAATGGGAGGAGGTTACAGACATCCTCTTTATTACTGTGGTCACTTCCCTTAATCATCCATACACGAGGGAATGGCAGCACCGCTCAAAAAATCTGCCAAATCCACCAAATTATCACTATTTCCTGAAAAGTTTTGAACGATATTAAGAAAATATGGCAGCAGTGCTAATCACCCTCGAGTCTCAACCTTTTGTAGTCAGAGTATAGGACTGGCAGTGAAGCCCCAAAACCACCCGAGGTAGAGCGAATTAGATATTAAAGGACATTTGTAGTTCGATATATGTATATGAATCACGGTAATGTGATAGACTTATATAATGACTACGTGCGGGCAAAAGCACTACCACGCAACCGAGAACGAGATGGGCTGTATGCAGTCTCCAAAACAAAAAATACCTACGCGCGGTAGGTATTCAAGGTGGGAGGCGGCATATACTTATATCTCTTGCGGTGGCGGGGTGGTTTTGGGGCTTCACTGCCAGTCCTAGTATTGAGAGGTCGATGGTTCGCGTCTGTCGATCGCCAATTCTATTATCGCTTAATAAATTCCCCCTCGGTTAAACATATATGAAAATATATTAATTCCGAGGTAGAGCGAATTAGATATTAAAGGACATTTGTAGTTCGATATATGTATATGAATCACGGTAATGTGATAGACTTATACTATGTATTGTATGTATACATATATATATATATATATATTATTATATATATAATTATATATAGATATGATTATATATATATATATATAATAGTATAAATATATAAGATTATAATATATATAATATATATATATATACTATAGAATATATATATCTATAATATTAAATAATCGGGTTGATAACCTTAGCTCTTGCCGGTTAGAGACAGATGCAAAATGCTGGATTCCTTGAAGATGCAGAAATGAAAAAATAAACAGGAGGGCTTACCGGCACACATTTGAGGTCAGTGACACTCTTCGAAGATCACGAGTTTTATGTACGTAGTGTGCATGCCTCTTGTGTGCCAATCGGTGAGTGTGTGTGTGTTTGTAATGAACAGAAAATGACATAAAGTCAAGTGGCAAAAGTTGCAAAGGGGGACTCACTGATTTTGGTTAATAGTGTGTGGAACATGCCAAAGAAGAGGTGCTAGAAGAGATGGTGCAGATCCGTCGGACATGGTACCGTAAAAGTGAACTTTGAAAAAGTTAACATTTGAAGTGACAATTACTTGAGTCTAGAGAAAGGGAAGTGAGGTGTGGCACATTCTTTATTGACGAATTTTAATATTTTATGGTGTCATAATTATGGTCTCTTTATTTCAGATGGATTTGAAGTCACCTATGGGTTTTTCTCCAACTGATTTTGACTATTAATAAACTGTGAATGTTTGGACACTCAGGGAAGAGGGGGTACTTACTTAAATATGATTTTAAGAGGAATATGATAGTTTAACCTTTCTTTTTGAGTCAGGTTTAATTAATTTTATTCCATTTTCATGTTAGCTAATTTTGGGGAATAAAAAGTATATTTTTGTAACCATGAGAGTTTACCTTAGCCTAGTTTGAAACCGACATTCAGCCAACTCCAGAGATGGGATGGGCATTCAACGGAACAATGGTAGGTTACGTAACCAATTAGATGTTTTGTTTTCACTTTGTTTAAATGAGTGTCATTTGACCTCGTTAGAGATTTTCCCTGCTATATATATATATATATATATTATATATCTCTAAGTAAGCACGTGATTTTGTTTACCAGCAAAAGCCACAGGGAAAATTTGTAAAAATTGTGTGTGTATGCATATATGTATGTACACACACATTATGTATATATATATATATATATATATATATATATATATATATATATATATATATATATATATAGATAGTATTTCTCTTTCATAATAATGTCAACTGCAAGGGAATATCGAGCAAGTTTCACAATCGAGACCTGCAAAGAAAGCAAGCAAATAACAGGAAGATGATAACCAGAATGAGATAAAAGAAAAAAAAGACACGAAGATTAATTGAGGTCTCGTACCAACACGATCTCACACTCCTTAGTACAGTCCTTAAGATGAAAGCGACGCTTAGTGGATGAAGGACATCCAACGTTACTAAGCCAAATCCGGTTACCCATTTTATTACTCATCAGAACTGGAGTCAAAATACAATGAGTACGACTACTAATGAATAGGAACTCGGATACAGAATTTAGGCCAAAGGCCTGAAGGGGAAACCGACTGTAAAAAGATCTGAAAGCAGTTGCACTATGAAATAATTGTTAGGGGAGGGTGAAAAGTCAGACGGAAGAAAGAGAATATGAATAGAGGTACAGTAAAAGGAATAAAGGAGGATGCAGCTAGCGGCTGAAGGGACGATGCAAAAAAACTAAAGTAATGCCTACATTGCACCACGTGAGGTGCACTGACGGCACTGTACCCACCTAGGGAGACGACGCCTAATGAGATAAGGAGATAAAAACCTCTCAGGAAAAATGTTAATGCTTTCGTAACGGAAATTATTCCCTAAATTCATTATGAAAGAAGAAGAAGAAGAAGAAGAAGAAGAAGAAGAAGAAGAAAATGCTATAATGAAGACATACGATGTGGTCTCAAAGTGACAGCGAAACTTTCCACCCGAGTGACAGAGACAGCAGCTCTTGAAGTCTTGGAGATATAGACTTGTAAACTCCCTCTTCATGCATTCCAAATGAGATGAGAATTACACCGAAGATATTATTTGCAAGTGCTGAGCTCTCCTTTCTTTTTTTAATGGTTGGCATCAATGCAGGAATGTATTTTTTTTCGAACAGCTATTATAAGAGGTTCATTTGAATCGACACTATTCTGAATAGCGTCTTTCAACTTAAGACTTATCTCCAGTTTATAAAAAAAAAAAAATCGTGTTAACAGCGCTCGTTGGAATTGAAATATAAGATTTAGGCAAAGGCCAAGCGTTGGGACCTACGAAGTTATTCAACGCTGAGGGGAAATCGAGAGTGAAGGAGGTTTCAAAGGAGTAACAAGAGGAAAACCTCACAGTTGCTCTAAAAAAAAACCAATTGTTATAAGAGGGAGGAGAGTAAGGAGGAAGAAAGAGAACATGAACGGAGGTACAGTCACAGGAATGAAAGGGTTTGCAGCTAGAATCCGATGGGACGCTGCAAAGAACATGAAGTAATGCCTAAATTGTACCGCATGCGGAGCACTGATGGCACTACCCTTCGTACGTGGTAAAAACGCTTGTTAAAAACCGCTCGTTCATCTTTGACAAGGAGGACATTTCTCCTCTCGTGATTATTTTTCCTTCCTTCCCCTTTTCTTTATCATTGTCTTTTATTCTCCTTTTATTTTCGTTGCGAACAAATGTTCCCTTCTCTTAATTCTTCACGCTGTGCATTAATACTTTCGATTTCGCAAAGATCTATTTCAGTATTTTATCACTCATTTTTTATCTTCATTTCAATTCTCGACTTTCTCTAATGTTGTCACGAAGATTATCATTATCACTCTCTCCGTTTTTTTTGCTGTACCTTAAAGCCGTCATCATTTATCACAAGTATATTAATAATTCATTTTCCTGTTGTTTATCCTCGTTGTAAAATATCTTTTAAATTCTCCGCAAAAAGAAGGATAATTTTATTTAAAATTCAACGGTATATGGAATAAATCATGCTCAGTTACTTTTCGGTCTCTGTATTGCTTTCCTTGTATTTAATCATCTTTTGTTAAAATATGGCCAACTTTCGCTGATGTCAGCTAACCACCAAGTGAGGAATCATATTGAACGCATTTGATTACAATGGGGCCATATATAAATTATGTATGTATGTATGGATACACACACACATTATATATATATATATATATATATATATATATAGATATATATATATAGTATATATATAATATATATATATATATATATATATATATGTATAATAATATATATATATATATATATATATTATATATATATATCTTAATATATATAAGATATATATATAATATATATATATATATACCAAACATATATATACACTGCATTTCATTAATTGCTACATCTTAAATAAAAAATGACCATAGTTATTTCGATACCATTTGTATCCCGTAGTTTCCATCCTCACACTTTTTATCTTTTATGTCTCAGTATCTCACACATTTCTTCAACTTGATTAAAAAGTATAAAAGCAATAAAAAATGTCACCTATTATTTCTCCGAGGTTTTTCATTTCCCGTTTCTCTTTCTCATTTTAATGGCGAAACACTTCCTCTTAGTCTGCTTACCTCTGAATTTCCCTCTGAATTTAGAACGTTATTAATCATCTCTTTTTTTATTTTTCTTTATTTTCTTTTCATTTTTATTCATTCATCCCTCGTCGATTCATCTCCTAAAATCAATCGGACACTTGTGCTTTTTCTCTCTTCCTTTTTTTTTCATTATCTCCTCTTCATCATTAAATACCTCATATTATGTCTCGTCCGTCCCTCTCTCATATTCGTCCGTTCTCTTTCATTCTCACTTTCCTCTTCTTCTTTTTCTTCTTCTCGTCACCAATCGAACTCAATGGCTCATTTTTTCTTCTTTTCTGAAATTACAGGGGACTTTTTTTACTCTCTCTCTCTCTCTCTCTCTCTCTCTCTCATCAAATGACGTTTTAATCACCTCCGCTTTCTCTTCGTTTTTCTCTCTGGCTTTTTTCTTTCCTTTCTTCCCGATACATTAACACAGTCTAATTTTGCCGACCCTAATCCTCTTTCATTGACTTTTATCGCCAGTAATCTCTCTATCTCTCTCTTTGCCTTCATCTTGCGCTTTCTCTACTATCTTCTGCTTCATTTACATTTGACTAGTTACCTTTCCCCATGATTTACAGAAACCTTTCTAAACCATTTTATCTTCTAATCTTCTCTGCAATATCCATATTTTTTGTATTTTCAACTTACTCTCTTTTTTTTCAAAATCAATTTCCATATCCATTATTTTGTCATTTTCATTTATTCTCTCTCTCTCTCTCTCTCTCTCTCTCTCTCTCTCTCTCTCTCTCTCTTTTTAATCAAACAGTTTGTTTCCCGAAAATATTTTTGATCGCAATAACACATGTTCTTGATGTTTTGCTCAGTTAATATT
Organism: Macrobrachium nipponense; assembly: GCF_015104395.2. Lineage (NCBI taxonomy): Eukaryota > Metazoa > Arthropoda > Malacostraca > Decapoda > Palaemonidae > Macrobrachium > Macrobrachium nipponense. The sequence continues at coordinate 29,829,173 of NC_087218.1, read as the reverse complement.
TAAGTATACCCCCCTGACAAAACTTCTTGATTAAGATCCGCCCGCACGGTAAGGAGAGAGAAAGAGAGAGAGGGGAGGGGGGGACTACTACATATTCCCATCAGATTAAAATAGCAGATAAGCAGGCCGTGCGACAAAAGAGAGGGGACGGGATGACGGAGGTAAATCTGATTAAACATCCTGATTAAACCCTTTGGCTCTCGCACCTTCCATCGGATTGATAAGGAAGAAAGAAAGGATACGTAGGAATCCTTATAAGGGAGGGAGGGAGGGAGGTAGGGAGGGAAAGGAGATGCCACAAAGTAATTATAATATCAAATAAGGGGTCGCATCACCCATTAGGCTCCGGAAATATTATCCCGGAATCATACCGTGAAGCCAGAAAGAGCAGGCAATAGGGGTGTGGGTGAAGAGGGGGGACTAGGGAGAAGAAAAGGAAGGGGTAAGGAGGAAGAAAACAGGTCGACTAACATGAGGACGAAGAGATGGAGATGGAATAAGAGAATGGAAAGAAGAAAATGAGGGAGGGATGAAAAAAGTGAATGGAAATAAGATAATGAGGGGCATGGAAGAAAAGAATGGGAAGAAGAAAATGAGAAGGATGGAAGAAGAGAATGGGAAGAAGAAAATAAGGGAAGTGAAGGAAGAGAAGGAAATGAAGAAAAGGAGGAATGACGCAAGAAGATATGGGAAGAGGAAATTGTCACATCCTGAACTGCATTGCCGTTCAGACGCATATTGGAGCTGCAAACAAAGCCGGAGGTATCTTGGGATCCTTCGTTATCCTTAGATCCTGAAGCCCTGGAGCAAAAGAGAATATAAATTTAGAAGATATTAATTTGAAAATATCTAAATCCAGGCAAACAAATACAAAAGAACCCACTGAAGCAGCGCCAGAACTTACATTCGCAAGGCCACCGATGTCAGTTGACCTTGAAATGAAGATAAAAAGAGTTTTGTATCTTCTCTAAAAAAAACAAACCTTAGTTGTAACAGTGGGTCAGAGATAAAGATGCTACTTTCATACTCATGAAATTCATGAAAAAGCAAAGAAAAACAATATAACAATAGACTGGTGTAGTATTACACAGAGCCGTAGATAAAGATAATATGTCCTGAAGTGTCGAAGGGAGAGAGAGAGCACGAGGCCTCTATAGCCTGTAAGCGCTGTCTTGCCGTCGTGAATGAATTTCAACTTCCTGCAAAAAAGGTCCGCACATAACAGGTCGCCCAGCGCACAGATGAACCTTTCAAAGGTCGTGATTAATGACGTCACACAAAACGATGGTCCTTTTGAAGGCTACAAGCCTATGCTCATCAAATTTAGGTTATTCAGCCTCAATATTCTTATAATATCAACCTTGTAACACAATGCAATCACAAATCGAAAAATAAAAACGGTATTGATTCATACATCTGAACAAATACACTTGTCAACGAAAGTATGACGTTGACACCACATAGACATACCTTCTTGTACTTCATTATAAACACGATTGTCAACAAAAGAATGACGTTGACACCAAAAAATCACACCTTCTTGTACATCATTATAAACACGCTTGTCGACATAAGCATGACGTTGACACCAAAGAATCATATCTTCTCGTACATTATTAAAAGCATGCTCGTCAACAATAGCAGGACGTTGACACCAAATAATCACACTCTCTTCTTGGTGAGAACATCGTTTTTGTATAGGTGAACAGCGATAAGAAAACAGGTGAGCAGTCTGGCTTTGCAGGATGTCCACTCACATGGAAGTGGCGGAGGATTATTGGGGAAGCAGTTCGTCAAGCTTTGCGTCTTCCATTTCGGGAAGAACCGAAAAAATCGCTTCTACAGAGACAACTAAACTGGGATTTCGGATGAGTTGTACGATAGACACAAAAACAAACTGTACAGTGATTACCACAATAAAGTGTCGTTTAGGGAAACTACTTTGGATGCTACACAAGGAGGAGGAGGAGGAGAGGAGGAGGAGGAGAGGAGGAGGAGGAGCAGGAGGAGGAACAGATAATAAGCGAATCCCCGACAGCGGAGGAATTACCTTGGAGTTATCCTAAGGAGCGCAACAGTATCGTAAGAGCCAGGTTCGCTGTAAAGGCCGCTGGCTAGCGCGATTAGCGCCCTCCAGGGAGGAGCTGCGCTGCCATGATGCTGAACGAGGTGCCCCTAAAACAGAGAGAGAGAGAGAGAGAGAGAGAGAGAGAGAGAGAGAGAGAGCAGCAGCAGCAGCAGACTCAATCCCGTTCCAGACGATATTTGGGGATTAACTGAGCGAAAATAATTGCACACCTACCCGAGCTTCATGCCTACAAATTGTCCGCCTTACGCAATTTAGTCCCCCCCACCCTCGCCCCCCTTCAATCTCTCTCTCTCTCTCTCTCTCTCTCCTCTCTCTCTCTCTCTCTATATATATATATATATATATATATATATATAGAATAATTATCACATCGAACCGTGATCCATTTATATATCAATTCAAGCTACAAATGTCCTTTAATATCTAAAGTGAATTTAGATATTAAAGGACATTTGTAGCTTGAATTGATATATAAATGGATCACGGTTCGATGTGATAATTATTCATAACAAAAGGCTACGTGCTGTCAAACGCTCGAATTGGCCAACATGGTAGACGGGTTGTTTCATATCGATTCTAATTACGAAAGCTCCCAGATCGAGGGTGATTTGTAAGGTCAGAATCGATATGAACTTATAGCGTCTCTGTTGGCTGATTGGATAGCGTCACTGACTGTCCTGATTTCGTCCCCGTCCACTTGGACGGTGTTCGATCCCATGGGGGGACGAAATTATTATCAATTAAAAAAATTCCCCTTCGTAACATATGAAAATATATATATAATATATATCTATCTGAAAAAAGTGCTACATCAAGCCGTCCAATTATTAAAATAATAATAATAATAATAATAATAATTAATAATAATGAGACATTCCCGGATTTCTGACTGCTGACCAAAAAGGTGTAAGAGAGGCAGTAGGCAGAGAGGCACGTGGAGGCGATAAGAGTAAACAAGAAAAAAAAATGTGCTGAAGTTTCTTCGGGGCATTCGAGTTTTCTATACAGCGTATAATGCTGTATGAGCCGTGGCTATGACACTTTCAGTCACGGCCCGGTGGTGGCCTGTCCTATAAGGCTGCCAGACGCACGATCGTGGCTGACCTTTCACCTTTAATTAAATAAAACAAACTTCTGAGGCTAGAGAGCTGAAATTTGTTATATTTGACGATTGGAAGGTGCATTATCAACATACCAAATTTGCAGCCCTCTAGCCTCAGTAGTTTTTATGATCTGAAGGCGTACAGAGAGTTTGGACGGACAAGGCCCCACACACACACACACACACACATATATGTATATATATATATATATATATATATATATATGTATATATATATATATATATATATATATATATATATATATATAGATATATATATATTTCTGTCCTTAATTCCTGCCCTTATTTCATGCTCATCATTTATGTTCTTATTCCCTTCTTTCATGCCCTGAATATACGTCATTATTTTATGCTTTTATTTCATGCTGTTTTTATGCATTTCATTTATACCCTTATTTTATATCAAATTACATGCCCACAATTCACGCCCTTAACACCACAATGTATGCCCATTATTTTATGATCTTAATTTAGGCCCCTGATTTATATTTATACCCTTATTTTATATCCCTAATTTTATGCACTTAGTTTATGTCCGCAATTTATGCCATTAATTTAAGTCTTTAATTTATCTCCAGAATCTATGGCCCTTTTTTTATACATTCAATCAATGCCCTTATTTTGCCCCCTTTATTTTATGCCTTCCACTCATGCCCTTATCTCATGACTTTACTTTAAACCCTTACTTGAAAATGAAGATTCTGTGGCTATAATTGGCTTGCCCTCTCCCTCCGACCCTTACACATACCCCAGTATCAGATATCTGTTAAACATTGATATAGCATGACTGGCAAACAGAATGGTCCTTGATATCAACCACAAATAAGCCCAACATTGCCTCAGTATCAGACTGGATAGGTATATTTTAGTTTTACCAGACCACTGAGCTGATTGACAGCTCTCCTAGGGCTGGCCCGAAGGATTAGATATTTTTACGTGGCTAAGAACCCAACGGGACCTACAGTTTATTGTGGGATCCGAACCGCACTATATCGAGAAGTGAATTTCTATCACCAGAAATAAATTCCTCTGATTCCGCGTTGGCCGAGCCGGGATTCGAGCTTCGGACCACCGGATTGGCAGCCGAGCGCGAAAACCACTCGTTCATCGAGGAACTACAAGACTGGATAACATCAGTCAAACCATTGATATAGCAAGATTGGCAAACAGAATGGTCCTTAATACCAACCATCAATAAGCTCAAAACTACAATAAACTGAAGTGTATGCACGGAAATCATCTTCATAAAAAGAAAGATGAAAAGATGTAATCCTAACAAGACTACGTATAGGACACACTCGATTCTCGCATCGTCACTTAATCTTAACGCCGCAGAGTGACCCAGTGAAATGTAATAGATGTTAAACTCTCATGGCTATAAGAAAGAAAAAAAAAAAAAAAAGAAAAAAAAAAGTCAAAGTCGTCAGTTTCAGTTCTCCCCCAAGCCATTGCTACTCGGGCGGTCGTTCAGCCAGGTAGCCCCAACTCTCCACCATGACGTCACTCATAATGGTAACCACTGGTAGACAGCTTTACTTATTTTTCCCTGACGTGAGACGAACGCAGGTCCGCAAGATTACCAGATCAGCATGGTACCAACTGTCCAAGCCCAAATTGGACCCAACAAAGACACATTTATTTAAGAAATTCAATAAAGAAAAATATTCTCGCTGAAAGCAAAGATTTTTCACTTAATACCATTATAACTTTTCTAAATAAAACATGTTTTTTAAATAGTCTAATTTTTTTTTCCTCAGGATTAATTTCTGCGAACCAGCCAGAGAAGAGTCTATATACGACTCAGAGGTCTGGAAAAATCAATCCCTCTTATTATTATTATTATTGTTACTAATATTATGACCTTACTGGAGGCGGTTAACAAGAAACTCCACTGACTAACCTCTTTTCATAACGGCCTTTAACTTATGAGTTTATTTCATGCCCTGAATTTGTACCCTTAATTTATGTCCTTAATTTATGCCCTCCTTTTATAGCCTTAACTTACGACCATACTTGATATCTTTACTGCGGCCGCTTAACAAGAAGCTCCATTGACTAACCTCATATCATAATGTCCTTCATTTATGAACTTATTGAAAGTCCTTAATCTATGCCCTTCATTTATGTCCTTAATTTATACCCTTCATTTATGCCCTTAATGCGGCCACTTAACAAGGAACTCCATTGAATAACCTCGTTTCATAAACACCTTATAAATCGGCCGATTCCCACCAGCCCGGTGTCTAGGCATTAATACAACACCCTCATTTTCGACTCAATTTGCATAATACGTTTAATTACGCTAATGCACATAATATGTATGGCAGCAATTACGCCGTATAGGCGCAGAGAGAGAGAGAGAGAGAGAGAGAGAGAGAGAGAGAGAGAGAGAGAGTACGGGACAGATTTAATTAGCTGAATCAATATAACACGGGGCGTCATCTCACGCCTCTGGACGGCTTTCCGTTCAATGGGGAGAATGACGAAGACCTCGTAAGCGGGAAACGCGCGCACACACACTCACACACACACACACACACACACACATCATCGCTGTCGACTTAATCCCCCCAGAAGTAATTGGATTACGGGCGCGCGGGCGTGACAACCCGTCGAGACAACACTCCATTAGGCCTTGGCAGCCAGATTAGACAGACGCGGCCATAAGAGGTGTCACCGTCCCGCAAATGGCTGTTGTGACGACTGTTGTGATAACCCTTGTGACGACTGTTATGGCGACCGTTATGAGAACTGTTATAAACTCTGTAATAACAACCATTGTGTCAGACAACTGTTACAACCTGTTATAGCAACTGCTATGGGGACTGTTACTGTTATGTAATCTTGTTATAACAACCATTATGACTGACGACTGTTATGACCGATATGACAACTGTTATAACAGTCGTTACGACAAATGTTATAAGAGCCATTATGACAATAATAATAATAATAATAATAATAATAATAATAATAATATTGAAACATGGCAAAGTCTATAAGGGGAACTCATGAAAGAAACAGAAGGAATGCTAACTGCGGCACAAGACCAGGCCCTAAGAACCAGATATGTCCAAAAAACGATGGTGGAAATAACATCTCTCCCAAATGCAAGGAGCATAAAATGAAAAACGAGACCATAAACCACATGCCAAGCGAATGTCCAGCATTTGCACAAAACAGTACAGAAAGAGGCACAATTCAGTAGCAAAAGCCGTCCACTGGAGCCTATGCAAGAAACACCAGCTAGCTTGCAATAATAAGTGGTACGAGCACAAACCTGAAGGAGTGACAGAAAACGATCAAGCAAAGATCCTCTGGGGCTATGGTATCAGAACAGATAGGGTGAAACGTGCCAATAGACCAGACGTGACGTTGATTGACATAACCAAGAAGAAGTATCACTCATTGATGTCGCAATACCATGGGCCACCAAAGTAGAAGAGAAAGAGAGAGAAAGGATTGATAAATATCAAGACCTGAAAATAGAAATAAAAAGGATATGGGATATGCCAGTGGAAATTGTACCCATAAACACAGGAACACTAGGCACGATCCCGAGATCCCTGAAAATGACTCTGGAAAAGCTAGATCCCAAAGTGGCTCCAGGACTCTTGCAAAAGAGTGTGTTTCGAGAAATGACACGCACAGTGAGAACAGTGATGGACTCCTAAGGAGGCAGGATGCACGCCGGAAACCTACACTATAAAAACCACCCAGTCGAATGGGATGACTGTGATAGACAAAAAATAAAAAATAAAAAAAATAAAAATAAAAATAAATAAATAATAATAATAACAATAATAATAATAATAATAATAATAATAACAACAATAATAGTAGTAAAGTTCATAATTATAAAATTAACGGGATTTGCGAGACGACCATAAATAAACAAATAATAGAACAATTATGAACAATAATACTTAAGTAATATTTAAAAATACTTAGTAAATATTTTACCTGAATAATACTTCGCAGAAATCTAATACCAATTCATTTCTCTGTATATCATGACCGCTTTACATTCCTAAAATAGAAGTAAATACAATAAAAACAAAATTATATGCATACAACAAACTTGTCCTACAGTCTCCCAAGAGCATTTTATTTCTGTAGAAAGTAAATAAAATACAAATAAAATTCTATGCATACAACATGTTTTTCCCAGTCTCCCAAGAGCATTTTTCTGAAAAAAGTAAATAAAATAAAAATAAAATTATGTGCATACATTATGCTTTTCCTACAGTCGTCCAGGAGCATTTTATTTTTGAAAAATGTAAATAAAATAAAAACAATATTCTATGCAGACAATATGCTTTTCCCAGTCTCCCAAGAGCATTTTATTTCTGAGAAAAGTAAATAAAATAAAAACAAAATTATATGCATACATTACGCATTTCCCACAGACTCCCAAGATCATTTTATTTCTGGAAAAAAAAAAGAATTATATGCATTCAATATTCTTTTCCAACAAAGTTCCAAGCGCATTCTACTTCTGAAAAAGTAAATAAAATAAAAATAAAATTCTATGCATACAATATGCTTTTCCCACAGTCTCCCAGGAGCATTTTATTTCTGAAAAAAGTAAATAAAGTAATAATAAAATTCTAAGTATACATTATGCTTTTCCCACAGCCTCCCAAGCGCATTTCATTTCTAAAAAAAGTAAATAAAAAAAGTAGAATTCTAAGCATACTATACATACGCTTTTCCCAGTCTCTCAAGCGCATTTTATTTCTGAAAAAAAAATTCTATGTATACAATATACTTTTCCCAGTCTCCCAAGTGTATTTTATTCCTAAAAACAGTAAAATAAAAATATAATTCTATTTATACAATATGCTTTTCCCACAGTCTCCCAAGTGCATTTTTTCTGAAAAAAAAAAAATCTATGCATACAATATGCTTTTCCAGTAGTCTGCCAAGTGGATTTCTTTCTGAAAAAAATAAAATAGAAATAAAATTGCATGTATACAATATGATTTTCCCAGTCTCCCAAGCGCATATTACTTCTGAAAAAGCAAATACAATAAAAATAAAATTCTATGCATACAATATGCTTTTCCCCACAGTCTCCCAAGCGCATTTTATTTCTAGAAAAAAAAAACTATGTAAACAATATCCTTTGCCAGAGTCTCCCAAGTGCATCTTTTCCTGAATATGCTTTTCTCACAGTCTCCCAAGCACATATTATTTCTGAAAAAATTAAATAAAATAAATATATAATTCTATACATACAATAAGCTTTTCCCACAGTCTCCCAAGCGCATATCACTTCTGAAAAAGCAAATACAATAAAAATAAAATTCTATGTAAACAATTTGCTTTTCCAAGTCTCCAAAGGCATTTTACTTCTGAAAAAAACAAATTAAAAATAAAATTCTGATCACAGAATATGAATTTCCCAGTCTCCTAAACGCATTTTACTCCTAAAAAAATTTACACATACAATAAGAATTTCCCACAGTTTCCCAATCTCATTTGATTTTTAAAATAAATAAAATAAAAATAAACTCTTGTGTCTATAATATGAATTTTCAACAGTCTCCGAAGGGCATTTTATTTCTGAAAAAAAAAAAATCCAACGCATACAAAATGGATTTCCCAGTCTCCCAAGTGAATTTTATTTAATAAAAAAAATTGAGAATGCAATATGGATTCCCTACTCTCTCCCAAGCGCATTTTCTTAAATAAGAGTAAATCAAATTAAATAAAACCCTACGCATACAATATGAATGTCCCACAGTAGTCTCCCAACCGGGGCCCCATTGTTATTTTTCGAGGGTATTTTCAAGACTGGGCGTAACATACGACGGCAATTTTCTCTCTTAGCATGTGGTGCGCAAATAAAAGATTTCTTATGCTAACTGATGGCTCTACCCGCTAAACTTTTGAAATAATCATGTTCAGTGCCACTTTCAAAAGTGGCCCGGAATTTTACGACGGGGGAGGGGTGTAATGGAGTGTGGGAATGGAAGGGGTGGGGGTTTGCATTTCCGTGTGTGTGTGTTGTGAGGAAAAGGAGGGAGAAGGGAAGGTGGGTTGGTAGTGATTTTGGGAACGAGATGGGGGTGGGTGAGTTTTTGTGTAAGGGTGTGGTAAGGATGGGGGAGGGGGGATTGTGGGTAGAGTTTTTGGGAAGGAGAACAGTGGGTGGGGGGGGGATTTGCTTTTGAGGGTGTGGGAAGGAAGGAGGGAGGGGGAGAGTAATTAGTATTTTTGGGAGGGGGGATTTTACGGTTGAGGGTACGGGAGGGAGAAAGGAGATGGGAGGGAAGGGAAGTTTTTTTGGGAAAAGGGGTGGGAGAGTTTTCATTTGAGGGTGTGGGAGGGGAGGGGATGGTGTAGTGTTTTTGGGAAGTGGGGGAGGGGAGGGGAAGTACGTTTGAGGGCGTGGGAGGTAGAAGGGCTGGTGGGGTACAGGGTAAGTAGTGTTTTTGGGAAGGGGATGGAGGGCGACGCTTACGTTTGGCGGTGTGGGAAGGAGGGAGGGGAAGGGTAGTGTTTTTAGGAAGGGAATGGGGGAAGTTTAAGTTTAAGGGGGTTAGAAGAGGGTGAGGGGGAGGGTGTGTAGTGTATTTGGGAAGGGCACGGAAGGTGGTCGGGGGGGGGGGGAGGGGTTAGGGAGTTTAAGGTGATGGGTGTGGGAAGGAGGGGGCGAAGGGGGGTTGGTTTAAAGAGTTTTCCAGTTGGGTGGCAACGGAATGCATCGTGGAAAGAGGAAAGAATATAGCTTACCATCCACAGCTAGGACAGCAATAACCTTGAAATACATCTAAATTTCTTATTGAAATTTTACTTTTATTATTCTATTATGGTTGGTTTTATTCATACATCCATATTCATATTACCTGTATTTTGGTTTTGATGTTTGGTTGTTAGTCTTTGAAATGGATCTTTTCTAGTTTTAGTTTTTTTGTTTCTGAAAGATTATTTTTGCTAGCTTCATCTGAAACTGGAGAGATTCCCAGCTTTCAGTGTCTGAAAAGGAATGAATTTTTGGGGCTATTATTCGAAATCATATAGATTTTGGCTTCTACTATATAAAATAGGAAGAAATGTTCATTTTTGACGGAATTTTACTTTTAGAAGAAAATGCAACTGTAAAGGAGTACGGTTCTTTAGTCCGAAATTATTAGTATTCCTCCAAAAGGACTTTTGTATAAAAACCATGGTAGAAATAAGTACCTGAAATTTTTAATGTAAGTAAGTATTCCCCAGTTCCTCAGAAACCTTCATTTATTAATGTTACGTACCTCCTCACTTCCTCAGAAACCTTCATTTATTAATGTTACGTACTTTCCTCAGTTCCTCAGAAACCTTCATTTATTAATGTTACGTACTTTCCTCAGTTCCTCAGAAACCTTCATTTATTAATGTTACGTACTTTCCTCAGTTCCTCAGAAACCTTCATTTATTAATGTAAGTGTTATTAAGTTCTTGAGAAACCTGAATTTATTGAAGTAAATATTCTTCAGTTCATGAGAACCCTGAATTCATCAATGTAAATATTCCCAAGTTCCTGGGAAACCTGAATTTATAAATGAAGTATGCTTCAGCTCTTGGGAAACCTGAATTTATTAATGTAAGCATTGTTCAGTTCCTGAGAAATATACGTTACAGACTGATATAAAATCCATCTGGTGAGCCAAGTCAGAGATTAAATAAAAATAATAAATAAATAAATAAAAATAACACGAAAATCAACGAAACCAAAATATAATGATTTTAAGAAAAAAAATGAAGCTGAATTAAACCCACGAAAAGATTCTATGAAAGATAAGAATTGAAATACGAAAGCCAATAAACAGTGAATTAAAATTGGTTATCGAATCTATTTTAATATAACCTCAACCACATAGATACGGGAATAGGACGCCATATTTTGCAAATAATTAAATAAATATTCTGGTTTTACTGACGCTAAATCCTTAGATAATATTTCTTTCTACAGTACAAAACTGCATCACGTAACGAGGTCAAATCCGTATCAGAGAAACGACCCAACCGGAAGAGAAGACACACAGACGACCTCTGACCCCCTCAGTCCGTCCGTAACCTTGGGTGACAAAAAGAAAGAGAGAGAGAAAAAAATCGACCTGGGGACAAGGGCAACAAAAGGTGAATTCTGGCAGAAATTCGGGCTTCACGGTCATGAAAGGGGAACACGGCGGAGCAAAGGAGAGGAAGAAAAATATCAAATTACATTCTGCTGAAGCACAACATGATTTCGGCATAAAATATCGGAATTAGATTCTCCCGCCGATAATCGTACTAACGAACAAACAAAGACACGTATACACACGCGCTGCTTTTTAAGCAGGGAAAATAAAACCCACACAAACACACATAAACATAGGCACGCACAAGCGCTGGATGAAAGTGATATTGTCACAGGATGGTGCAACCTTACCATTATTCTCTCTCCATTTCACCCACGTCCCCACGCCCAACTTTTTTATTTTTTATTTTTTTTTATTTTTAGGGAATACGAATGTACTGCTTCTCTCCGCTTTCGAGGTGACACGAAAGTATTGTTGGATTAATCCCCCTTTTAGAAAGGGACGCTATTGTATTTTTCACTTACTTTTGAGGGGACGTGGCTGTAATATTACTCCATTTTCCATGGGGCAAATACATCGCTTATCCAATGGGACCTCAGTGTAATACATTGCTTCCCCATTTTCCAAGGTTCACGAAAGCATTATTCCCCATTTTCCCGGGGACACGGATGTATTGCCTCCCAATTTTCCAGGACACAATAGCGTATCAGTTCCCCCTTTTCAGGGGACACAAATGTACTGCTTCCCCATTTTCACGGGGACACTAATGTACACCTTCCCTATTTCCTGTACACAATAACGTATCGCTTCCCTGTTTTCCGAGGGACATGAATGTATTACTTCCAAATTTTCCAAGGGACATGAATGTAAATCTTCCCATTTTTCTAGGGGACACGAATGTATTGCTTCCAAAATTTTCCAGGGAACACAAATGTGCTGCTACCTCATTTTCCAGGGGACATGAATACAATGCCTGCCCATTTTCCAAGGGACACTAATGTATTACTTCCTTATTTTCCATGGGACGTGATTGTATTGTTTCCCCATTTTCCAGAACACAATGATGTATTGCTCCCCCATTTTCCCGGGGACACGAATGCAAAGCATCCCCATTTTCCAGAACACAATAATGCATTGCTCCCCATTTTCCCGGGGACACGAATGCAAAGCCTCCCCATTTTCCAGAACACAATGATGTATTGCTCCCCCATTTTCCCGGGGACACGAATGCAAAGCCTCCCCATTTTCCAGAAAACAATGATGTATTGCTCTCCCATTTTCCCGGGGACACGAATGCAAAGCATCCCCAGTTTCCAGAACACAATAATGCATTGCTCCCCATTTTCCCGGGGACACGAATGCAAAGCATCCCCAGTTTCCAGAACACAATAATGTATTGCTCCCCCATTTTCCCGGGGACATGAATGCAAAGCCTCCCCATTTTTCCAGAACAAAATTATGTAATGCTCTCCCATTTTCCCGGGGACATGAATGCAAAGCCTCCCCATTTTTCCAGAACAAAATTATGTAATGCTCTCCCATTTTCCCGGGGACGCAAACATATTCCTTCCCCATTTACCAGGACACAATAATGCACAGCTTCCCCATTTACCAGGGGACACGCATACATTCATTCCCTCACAATTTTCAAGGGGACAAGAGCAGTATTATTGCTTCCGATCCATTTTTTCAGGATACATGGACGTTTCCCCTCATTTTCGAGGGGACCCGCAATGTTTTGAGATATTGAATACATTTACTCGTGTGAGGGAAGCGCAAATATACATTGTACGACTTGATATGCTGTTTACATAGGTACTGTGTCGCAAATCTTTGGGCTAATAAATTATACATTATCATAAATCAGAATATGACGAGAGAGAGAGAGAGAGTGCTCAATTATCCTGTTTAAAGTTACGCAATTACTGAGTGAGTGTAGGTGTGTGTGTGTGTGTGTGTGTGAGAGAGAGAGAGAGAGAGAGAGAGAGAGAGAGAGAGAGAGAGAGAGAGGTCGCCTACCATCATGGAACTACTAGGGGAAGTTCAGGCAGTTATCAGACTTCGAAATATGGAAGAAGAAAGGCAACTGGAAATTTTAGTTTATGGAATAACTCCAAGAGAGAGAGAGAGAGAGAGAGAGAGAGAGAGAGAGAGAGATTTATGCCTACCCAAATTTAATCCTATTGCGCGCTTGTGTGTGTGAGAGAGAGAGAGAGAGAGAGAGAGAGAGAGAGAGAGAGAGAGAGAGAGAGGCTGCGCTGACTTTCAATGTTTAATGATTCTGGAGGTTTAAAGTTCCACAATTGCTCTGAGAGAGAGAGAGAGAGAGAGAGAGAGAGAGAGAGAGAGAGAGAGAGAGAGAGAGAGACTTTATTACACAGACTTAATGAATTTAAAAATTAAAGCCTATCGTATTATTCTAAGAGAGAGAGAGAGAGAGAGAGAGAGAGAGAGAGAGAGAGAGAGAGAGAGAGAGAGAGAGAGAGAGAATATGCATGTACTACAAACACTTTCTTCATCTTCAAAAAAGTGAAATGGTCTCCTAAATGTCCAACTGGAAACCCTCCACCGAGTGCGGTAAATCAAAAGTCTAGAAGCGTTAAATTTGGTATATTATGATATTCCTGGCATTTCGAGAGAGTAATCCGAATAAGAACGTCCTCTAAAACGAGTAAATTCTCCCAGAAGCGCAAATTCCTCAAAACGAATGCTGGAATTTATTTGCCATAAAGCTTAACCGAGGCAGAGCAATTGAGCATAACGCCATTGGGACACGAAGGATCACCAAGTAGCCTCTGACAATGAAATGAGATTTAAGTGGAATCGAGACGTTTTTGCACGAAACGTTTATTTGAGAAGACAAGAGACCAAACGAATGTTTATGACGCATTTACACAACCTTTATCAACCTTTAACTACTTTTTTGGCGCATTCATAAACCGAAAAAAAGAACGGACACACTCCAAAAAGCCTTTACGACGCATTTACAAACCAAAAAGAGAACGTTTCTGAGTCATTATAAACCCCTAGAAAACGTTTGTGACTCATTTACAAACAAAAATAAGACCATATATGGCTCATTCACAAACTAAGAAAAATAAAAAGAACGTTTATGGCGCATTTGCAAACCAAAATCAAGAACGTTCATGACTCATAATACTGTAAACCCCTCCAAGAAAACGTTTGCGACTCATTTACATTTATTGCGAATTTACACACTACAAAAATAAAGAACCTTACTGGCGAATTTACACACCACATAAAAGAACGTTTATGACGAATTTACATACCACAAAAAAAAGAAAGTTTGACTCATTATACAGTAAACCCTCAGAAAACGTTTGTGACCCATTTACAAACACTCATAAAGAACGTTTATGACTCATTTACAAACCAAAATAAGAAAGTTCATGACACATTTATTATAACACCAGAAAACGTTTGTGACTCATATAGAAAAAAAGAACGTTTATGGAGCATTTAAAAAAAATACCGTTCATGACGCATTTACAAAAAAGAACGTTTAAGACGCATTAAAAACGTTTATGACTCATTTAAAGCAAAAACAGTTTTTGACTTATTTTCTATTAAAAAGAACGTTTATGACGCAATTTACAGAACACGATTGCAAATTAAAAATAAAAAAAGGTTTATACTTGTTCACTATTAAAAAAGAACGTTTAGGACGCATCTAAAAAAAGTTTATGATGCATTTACAAATAACTTTTGGCTCATTTTCAGGCGCCCCCCAAAAAAACGTTTATGACGCATTTACATACTCCAAAAAAAACTTTCATGACTCATTTACAAAAAAGAACGTTTGTGACTCATTTACATAATAAAAAAAGAACGTTTCTGACGCATTTACATACAAAGAAACGAAACAGATTAGATACATTTCAAATAATCATGGCTGATATGACAATTAATCTGGACAGAGGGATATAATTAGGAAAAAGTCTCGTTACGTTCTCTCGTAGGAGGGAGGGGGAAGGAGGGAGGGAGTGAGGTGGATTGGGGAATGGAGGGATGGGTGTTCCTTAATCCTAGGGCAAAAAATACACGAAGGAAAAGATGAAATAGAAAAGTTATGAGGAAATAAACTAAGGAATTAGAGATAATGCTTTCGTAAGGAGACGGGAGAGAGAAATATATGAACGATTATACCTTCGAGGATTTGGAAAACAAAGAGTGCAGATTGCCCATAATTGTTGCTGTTATTATCTAATATTTATTATTATCATTGTCATTACATATTAGCAATCTTGAAGATGAATAATGTATCCCGAAATGTAAGGAGAGGGAATGCATATTACTGAGTAATTCGTGTAGAATATATATAAATATATATATATATATATATATATATATATATATAAAAAACATATATATATATATATATATATATATTAGACAACTGGAACCTAACGCACCAACTGAGCCTGGTGTCCAAATAATGACCAGACCCAGTATATCTCGATAGCCAAATAAAAAAAAAATAACATTAACATACCTATTAAAAAATCACAAAGGAATTAATTTTCCAAAGAATGACATGAAAATCGAAACCTATTGAACAGAACCTATCTTTTTTTTCCACTTTTTTAGTCCACTGGCGCCGCTAGCTGTCAATCAAGCAAGCAACCGATACGACAAAGAATAAAGCAATACAAGCAATATAGTATCGCTGGTCTTCCATTTTTATGGAGGCCGATTTCCATAAATGACCATACTAGCTCTTCCACTGATGGATGCAGAATCAATGCTTTATTCCCGAGACAGGAATGTAAGGCCGTACGTAATAGACTTAACGACTCAGTTTCCTATAAACGCAGAGTAAATGCGAATTGCATATCAGAAGCAGCGCGAATATGGTACCATAAATGTGCAGGATACCCTTTCTTCATACATTTGAATAATTCACATAATGACAGTGTATAATGCAAGGAACCTGAGAGCTCCCCATTATAATTTTTTTTGTTTGAAAATAGCTGAGAGACTGACAAATAATGCAAATATGACGCTAAGTACAACTTTTATCGAGGTACGTTTTGTTAATATTTCAAAGATATGTCGGCAGGAATAAAATGAACACCCGTTAACAAAAGACATTCCAATCACGTATGCAAACATATAATAACTCGTGGAAGTATGTGTTCACACCAATGTATATGATTATAGATTTACTAACATATTTACATGTATATTATTCATTTACATAAGTGAGTGAGTCAGAATGTTGTGTGTATGTGTATGTGTATGTATATATATATATATGATATATATATATAGTATATATAATATATAGAATATATATATATATATATATATATATCACTATGTATAAAACGTATATATATATATCTATATATTATTTATATATATATATTTAATTGTATATAAATAATATATATATATATATATAATATATATATATATATATATATACGGGCGAACACAAACAAGTTCTCTTCACCTCGCCAACACACATCACTAATGTAAATTTCGCAGACGGCGTTCGGCCTTCGGAATGCGTGATGCAGGCAATCAAATATGCATCCCTTGGTATACCGGTTTCATGTTTTGGCCTTAATATTCGACGGTATACAAATCACATACCAAACAGAAGGGAAACGACTCGCAACCCGGAATCATGCTTTAGCGACAAGAGGTGGCCGACGGCAGCGGTAATCGGCGGTGTGTGTGTTGCCGCGTGAACAGGTATCCCCGTCGGAGTCATGATGTCGAGATTCATAAAAGCAAGGTCCAAAGAAAATGAATAACAGCAAGACCTAGTGATTTAATCAAAATAGGGAGGTGCACATATTTTCAAGCAGGGGTCGTCGTCAGTGCCGACGACCCCTGCTTGACCTGGACCTGATATCCTGTTCTAATAAAAGATTCCTTCAGCATTTACAATTTTTGAAAATTCCCAATATAAATATTGGCCAGTTACTCAGAAACATCACTGAGCCTAAGAAGCGAATTGTAACGAAAATAGAAAAAACAATATATAAAATCAACTCGCTTAATTCTGCCATCCTTTTTAACAGCATTTGCCTAAAAGAGGGTCTTCTATACCAAAATACATATTATTATTATTATTATTATTATTATTATTATTATTATTATTTTATTATTATTATTATTCAGAAGATCAGCCAACATGGGCTGCTGACTTTAAATTCAAGCTTCTTAGGGGCCTTTAACTAGCTTCCAAAGAATATGGTAATCATTTGAAAGAAGCTACAGCAAATAATAGGATATATGGAAAGAAGAGATCAGTTATGAGAAAAGAAATGATTAAATCAATAAAGATACGGATCAAAATACAAATAAATTGTTGAAATATAAGGTGTGCTGTTTTAGGGTAGAAATGCATTCCATCTTCGCTTGAGCTTTTCAAGTTCTAATTGACCAACGTACTCAAGGAGACTCCCACAGTCCAACGGTGTCATGAATAAACGACTTTTATCCATCGCATAACTAGGAGAGCTGTTAATCAGCTAAGTGATCTGGTAAAACTAAGATATTTTTAACTTTCGGAACTGAGAGGTTCGACAGTGAGGCACATCTTAAGTGGTGCTGCTGTACAGTAAATCTGATCGCTCTCGGCAGGAAAAGAGGATCAGGGGTCAGTGTTAAAATTAAACTTTTTTTTTTGAGGCGGGGGGCGATGGGGGGAAGATAGTTTTACGAAAACGAGAGAGAAAAATAAACACTCGGTCTGCAGTGTATTTATATTTTTCAAAGGGCCAGTTCTTTCTCAGTCCTTCATTACAATTACCTCATGCGTTTCGTTATTAGCACTTTTATTACTGTGAATATTCCAGTTGTTGAATTCATTCTGAAAGAGGAAAAATTCAGTGCAGAATCTAGTTCGAAAACGCTCTGGGTTCTGGTATCATAAAAATTCAACAACATATTTTCTAACCCATCTGTGTATGTTTTGATGTTTTATATGGAGTCTGTAACAAAATCAGAAGCACCCTTTCATATAAGAATAATTTTCTATTATTTCAAGGGATGCTTAGACAAGGGAAATCTGTTTTTTAAGCAGTGTTGCTATTAGCAAAATAACGTTTTCAGAGCCCTTTTTATAAAACATCATATTATAAAAATGAAAAATTTCGTTAAATTATAAACATGAATACTAGCATGAACCACACCACCTTTCTTTAAAGGATATGTTATATTATGACCAGCGTTTCAAAAACTATATAATTTTTACGATAAAAAGGAAAACAGCGAGGAGGCTTGACGGTACTCTGTTGACTTGACAATTATTTTCTCGCTAGAAATGATTTTCGTGGTCTGCCAATTTTCGGTTTCATTCTCTCAGGATATTCTTGTGATGCGAATTTAACCAATAATTTGGAAAGGATTAGCAAACCTGACTCTTATTACAACTGCTAGATAACAAATCTCTTTCCTGCTTTGGTCTCCGAGTGTACACGCGCATACTGACACTGTATCCCCAGTAATACCTAATATACTCGTACTGTGCTATTAAGCAATATCTACAAATGCTTTGATCAAGCAACTTCTAACATTCACGAGGAAGGTGAACAAAACTTATCCGGCAACCTTTTCTATCATACACTGAATCAGCTATGCAATACCTGGTCCGCAATGCCCTCCAACATGAACTGAACAAGCTAGGCAATACCTGGTCCACAATACCTTCCTACATGAACTGAATGAGGTAAGCAATACCTGGTCTACAGTACCTCCGCAATACCCTCCAACATGAACTGAACAAGCTAGGCAATACCTGGTCGGCAATCAATACCTGCCAACATGAACTGAACAAGCTAGGCAATACATGGTCCGCAATACCTTCCAACATGAAAAACTGAACAAGAAGGCAATTACCTTCTTACAATACCTTTCCAACATGAACTGAATAAGGTAGCCGTAATACAACTGAAGTTCCACAATCAATACCTCCAACATGAACTGAACCAAGCTAGGCCAATACATGGTTCCGTTCAATAAACCTGGTCCCAACATGGTGAAATTGAACAAGGCTAGGCCAATTAACGAATGGAACCACCAATAAACCTGTCGCAATACCTTTCAATCAATGAACTGAAACCAAGCTAGCAATACCTGTCCTTAACAATACCTTCAACATGAACTGAATAAGGTAGGCATACCCTGGCTCCACAATTCATGACCTGCCAACATGAACAAATGAACAAGTAGGCAATACATGTCTGCAATACCCTCCCAACATGAAACTAACGAACAAAAAAGCTAGACAATACATGGTCTGCAATACCTACTCAACATGAACTGCAACAAGCCTTAACAATACCTGGTCCTGCATCCCTCTACATGAAACTGAAAAACTAAAGGCTAGCAATACCTGGTCTGCAATACATCCCAACAATGAAGCCCGAACAAGCTAGGAGAACAATCACCTGTCTGGCAATACCTTCCAACATGAACTGAACAAGCATAGCAATAAACCTGGTCTGAACATTTACCTCCAAGCATGGACCGAACAAGCTAAACCAATACTGTCTGCATACCTTTACCACATGAACTGAACAAGCTAGCAATACCTGCTCTGCAATTACCTCCAACATGAACTGAACAAGCTAGCAATACCTGCTCTGCAATACCCTACCCTCAACATGAACCCGAACAAGAACTAGCAGCAATACCTGGTCTGCAATACCTTCCAACATGAACCGACAAAGGCTAAGCAATACCTGTCTGGCAATACCTGGTCTGCAATACCCTCCAACATGAAACCGCAACAAGACTAGGCAATACCTGGATCTGCAATACCCCAACAGTGAACTGAACAAGCCTTAGGCAATAGCCTGGTCTGCAATACCTGGGCCAACATAAACCGAACAAGCGTAAGGCAATAACGCTAGTCTGCAATACCCATCCAAACATGAGTAATTGAACAAGCTAAAGGCAATACCTGTCTGCTAATACCCACTCCAAATGAAAGCCTGAACAAAGCTAGGCCAATAAACCTGGTCTGCAATTACCTTACCAACATTGAACTCGAACAAAGCTAGCAATACCATGTCTGCAGATACCCTCCACACATGAACCGAACAAGCACCAGACCTAGTCCAACATGATACCTAACAAGCTAGCATACCTGTCTGCGAGATACCCTCCAACATGGAAGCTGACAAGCTAGGAATCTACTGGTCTTGCAAATTTACCCGAACGAGTTAAGTCAACAAAGCTACAATACCTGTCTTAATACCTTCCAACATGAACGAACAAGCAAGACAAACTCTGTCTGCTAGATGAAACCCATCTCCCTCTATAGCGATAAAGCAACCGACAAGCTAGGCAATACTGGTTCCGCAATACCTATCACCATTGAACTGAACAAGAGCTAGACAATACACAATGGTCTGCTAATTACCTCTCATACATCAATGAAAGAGAAGGTAGCTGTGAAGTCGAGGAGATACTGGTCTACTATACCCCTCTCAAATGTGAACCAACAACTAGCGAAGTGACGTGTGGTCTGTCGTAGTATTACTCTTTCAACATACGAACAATGCTTAAGACTATACCTGGTCCGCAATACCTTCCAACATGAACTGAACAAGCTAGGCAATACATGGTCCGCAATACCTTCCAACATGAACTGAACAAGCTAGGCAATACCTGGTCTGCAATACCCTCCAACATGAACCGAACAAGCTAGGCAATACCTGGTCTGCAATACCCTCCAACATGAACTGAACAAGCTAGGCAATACCTGGTCTGCAATACCTTCCAACATGAACTGAACAAGCTAGGCAATACCTGGTCTGCAATACCCTCCAACATGAACTGAACAAGCTAGGCAATACCTGGTCTGCAATACCCTCCAACATGAACCGAACAAGCTAGGCAATACCTGGTCTGCAATACCCTCCAACATGAACTGAACAAGCTAGGCAATACCTGCTCTGCAATACCCTCCAACATGAACCGAACAAGCTAGGCAATACCTGGTCTGCAATACCCTCCAACATGAACCGAACAAGCTAGGCAATACCTGGTCTGCAATACCCTCCAACATGAACTGAACAAGCTAGGCAATACCTGGTCTGCAATACCTTCCAACATGAACTGAACAAGCTAGGCAATACCTGGTCTGCAATACCCTCCAACATGAACTGAACAAGCTAGGCAATACCTGGTCTGCAATACCCTCCAACATGAACTGAACAAGCTAGGCAATACCTGGTCTGCAATACCCTCCAACATGAACTGAACAAGCTAGACAATACCTGGTCCGCAATACCCTCCAACATGAACTGAGTAAGCTAAGCAATACCTGGTCCGCAATGCCCGCCAACATGAAACTGAATCAGATAAGCAATACCTAGTCCAAAATATCCTCCAACGTGAACTGAATTGGGTAAGCAAACGCTGCTAACAATCATTACTAAGAATGGCCAGATCATTAGTTAGCCTAAAACCACCTTGAACTGAGTTAAGATATGAGACTTTCAATGAAAAACTCCAGTGTTTCAAAGAACTATCCATGCGTTTTACCTATCGCTACATCCTGTCATTTCTTAGGGATGTCACGTAAGCAAAAGCGTCTTCAATTAATACAAAAATGTTGATAGGAACTTGAACGGAATGTACTATCTTATAAGGAAACAACAAACCGGAAAAAATGTCTCAATGGCCATGATCTTAAAGTTTGTTTCACTTAATAAGAGAAAATGATTCCGTCAGTAAGTTACAAGGAGTTACAAGGATTAACATGTCTCAAAGACTTGTTAGTGCATCCAAGGAGACATCGTGTGCTAACTTTCTGTAGGAGAAGGTTTTATTGTTCACTCACAGTGTCCATATGATTTTGTCTAGCTTTCTTTTAAACTCTTCCACACTGTTACTCTTTACAACTTCTGGTGGCAGTTTATTCCATGTGTCATATATCTTGTATGTAAAGAATTTCCCACAATGGGATGTGTTGTAACTCTTCAGCTCTAGTTTCCATCCACTATTTCTTGATTTCTTGTATGGTTTTCGTTTCACGTAGATAGGTTACTGTCTACTTTTGTTATGCCTTTCATTATTTTAAATGTTTCTAGTAGTTGTCCTCGCAATCGTCGTGTTTCTAAGCCATACATGTTCAGGCTCTCTAGTCGTCTTCGGTAACCTATTTGCCTGATGGATGGAATTAACTTTGTGGCTCTTGCTTGTACCCCTTCTAACCTATTTATGTCTTTTCTTAGTGTTGGTGACGAAAAATGTACTGCATATTCAAGATGAGGTCTAACCACTGACGTGTAGAGCTGCAGCACCGTTTCCTTGTTTCTGTATTCGAACTGCCTATTTATGTATCCCACTAGTTTCTGCGACTTCTTTTCAGCTTTTATGCACCGTTTTGTAGATTCTAAGTCCTTGGTAATAATGACTTCAAGATCCTCCTCTTGTTCTACACTATTTATGTCATTCCCAAGCAGCATGTAGCTGGCATGATGGTTGTGCGTTCCTATTTGTAAAACTTTATACTTATCCAAGTTAAAAGGCATTTGCCATTTTTACCACTCTTGTGTTTTCATTAGATCATTTCTTAAACTTTCCACTGAATCTGGGTCTGCTGCATTTACACCTAATTTGGCGTCATCTGCAAATTTGGCTATCCTGCTAGTTAAGCCTACATCAATGACATTAATGTGCATGAAAACACGAGAGGGCCAAGAACAGAAGTCTGATGAATTCCGCTTGTTACATCTGCCCATTCTGATTCTTCACCATTTATTATGACTCTTGTTTTCCATAAGTTAGCCAATTTTCGATCCAGTCTGCTGTTTCTCCTACAATTTTTAAAGTTCTAACTTTTGTCATTAGTTTCTTGTGTGGGACTTTGTCAAAGGCCTTTTGGAAATCTAAGTAGAGTATATCTATTCTCTACTACTGTCGTAAATACCAAGCGTGTTATGAAAAAACTAAGAGGGTGACAGGCATGATCTGTTTTGTCTGAAACCGTGTTGGCTGTTTAAAAACAAGTTGTTTCTGTCAATGTGATCCACAATTTGATTTGCAATTATCGATTCAAAAATCTTATAAATGACCGACGTTAGACAGATTGGTCTATAATTTCCCGGCTCTCCTCTTGGACCGTTTTTGTAAACTGGGGGCACATTACCTAGTTTCCATCCTTTCGGTGGCTTTCTTTGTTCAGCACTTCTCTGTAGAGTTTATGGAAGTGAGGAACTATCTCCTCTTTTAACTCTTTAATTTCTCTTTGAATGAATCCCATCCGGGCCAGGAAATTTGAACTTGTTGAGTTTGTCTATTCTGTTTTTAATGTCCTCTTCTGTAAATATTATTTTGTCCAACGGTTCTGCCCCCTTCATATTTAATAGCAGGTTCCGGTACTGAGGCAGAGTCTTCAATTTTGAAAACACTAGTAAAAAACTTATTCAGTAACTCTGCTTTTTCCAAGTCTGAATTCACCAGGTTACCTCTTTTGCCCCTTAGGGGACCTATGCTATTTTTTATTAGTTTCCTACTATTAGCATGCGTAAAGAATTCTTTTGGGTTTTCTTTACAAACTGATGCAACTCTCTTATCTTCATTTATATTTGCATTTCTTACTAATCTGTCCACCTTTCCACAGAGTTCTTTATGCCTGCTTGCTTCTACTGGTGTTGGGTGTGGGTTCCTTGATTTAGTACAATCTGCCTCTTTCTCTTATTTTATTTTTAATTTCTCTGTTGAACCACTTAGGCTAAGGGTTGCCATTTGTTAGTATTTGCGTTAGTGGTATACATCTGGAGCGTTTTTCTCTGTATTCCTCTAGAAAAGCTTCCCAGTACTTATCTATGCCTGAGTTCTCGTCGTACTCTATATTTTTAACGTACTCATTTACATGACGACAGGATAAACAAACTAAGGAGAGAGAGAGAGAGAGAGAGAGAGAGAGAGAGAGAGAGAGAGAGAGAGAGAAAGGAAGTTTTAAGTTAGAGAATAACCGTGTGTGTGTGTGTGTGTGTGTGTAGATATGAGAGAGGGGGGGGGAGAGGTGGGGGGGGGGGGGGGGGGGGGGGAGAGAGAGAGAGAGAGAGAGAGAGAGAGAGAGAGAGAGAGAGGCAGGCAGAACTTATCTAAATACTTATAAAGCAAAGGCGGTCACTCATGGAGCCTCTGCCGGACGTAACATGGGTCAAAGGCGAACCGAACTGGGTCACAATGAGACCTCAGAGCTATTAGAGTGAGCGAATGAGTGAGACAACGAATGAATTCAGAAATAGGACTAATATACCCACACACTAGGTGCGAATTCTCCCTCAGGAGCATCTGCTACAAAAGATATTTGGGGCATCAAACGAACACACCCAAATTCTCAAGGACAGGCTAAACTGTGGCACGCCTTTGCTTGTGTATAGGGACTTACCCATACTTAAGTATTCACCATATTTGCAATTATGTACTTGCACGTTCAGGCTGGAGCTCAGTGACTATGCCTGCAATATATGGCATTTCTGTTGAGACTACATCTTAGCTTGAGAGAGAGAGAGAGAGAAGAGAGCGCTACAATACTATATATGAAAAGAATGTTAATTTCACAACAAAATAAACCTGAAAGAGAGAGAGAGAGAGAGAGAGAGAGAGAGAGAGAGAGAGAGAGAGAGAGAGAGAACTGAGGAAGTAAGGGGTAGAGGGAATGAAGAGGAAAATGAGAGATGAGACAAGTAAATAAGAAAAACAGGTGGAAGGGAATCAAAGAGCAAATTTGTTGCAACGACAACTGCCCCGCAGGAAGGGAGTTGGGGGAGGGGGGGGGGGGGCTGCATAGGGAAGAAGGTGGGAGGAAGGGGAAAGATGGGGAAGAAGGGAGGGGGATTCAAGACTCGGAGGGGGGAGGGGGAGTCAGTGATCAAGATGGACTGTCCTTAGGGAATATGCGTCTAGCAGTAATGGACAGTGACAAAGCTGGGAATACATTGGGAACCAACGCAAGGCGGGCGCGCGCGCGAGAGAGAGAGAGAGAGAGAGAGAGAGAGAGAGAGAGAGAGAGAGAGAGAGAGAGAGAAGAACATTTTAAAACAAGAAATACACAAAGGAAATGGAGAATTACTTAAAAAAAGTGGTGGGAGAGAGAGAGAGAGAGTTATGAGAAAAACATTTCCTTAAGGTCATAGGATTCTGAAAGTTAAAAATAGTCATGACGTGACGATACGGGAAGTAAAAAAAAAAAGAAATAAAAAAAGCATGAAAGAAAACACGAAAACATTTCGAGGCGTAAAATATGACAGAAATGAGTCAATTCGTAAATGCATGGATATTAATCATGCATTAATCATGCATCAATGCCCGAAGATTTGTGTGCCGGGCACCACTAGCAATTAAGGATTAGTCTCGGCCCACGTTTGGGCCCGCAAGGGGCGCATGAAGGGAACCGGAGGAGAGAGAGAGAGAGAGAGAGAGAGAGAATGGAACACAGTCTAAGAGAGAGAGAGAGAGAGAGAGAGAGAGAGAGAGAGAATGGAACACAGTTTCAAAATAAGAGAAAGAGAGAGAGAGTGGAACAAAGTCTAAGAGAGAGAGAGAGAGAGACACCTTACCTTACAGACCTTACATCTTGTTCGGGTTGCCCTAGGTCGCTCAGTGTGAGGCACCTCTAATGTCTACCAGAGAGTTGCTAGTGCATCTTCCGGTATATTTTGCATCTTCCAATCTTGGATGGTCTGGGATGCAGCTTAGATATTTGTCGAGCTTATTCTTAAACACATCTACGCTCACTCCTGATAGATTCCTCAGATGAGCTGGCAACGCATTGAATAGAGAGAGAGGAGAGAGAGAGAGAGAGAGAGAGAGAGAGAGAGAGAGAGAGAGAGAGAATGGAACACAGTTTTAAAACAAGAGAAAGGGAGAGAGTGGAACACAGTCTAAGAAAGAGAGAGAGAGAGAGAGAGAGAGAGAGGAGAGAGAGAGAGAGAGAGAGAGAGAGAGTTTAAAAATAGATATAGACAGAAGAAATAAAGCACTACTTAAAAAAAGAATGTTGAAATATAAAAAGACTTTTGGCGACTTAAAAATGAGAGAGAGAGAGAGAGAGAGAGAGAGAGAGAGAGAGAGAGAGAGAGAGAGAGAAGGTATCTTTGAACGTAACAAGAAGCCCTTTGCAGGCTAGAGAGAAAGAGTGGAGTAATCACAAGGGTGAAAAGGACAGAATATTGAAAGATGCAATGGGAAACAACAGATACCCACACACACACACACACAAACACGCACACACACACACACACACACACACACACACAGAGAGAGAGAGAGGGAGAGAGAGAGAGACTGCTATACCCCCAGAGTTGAGGTACAATCAGTAATGCTTCATTTGTAAGCAATACGGTTTCCTGAAAGGTCGTAGACCTTCACTGGAGGGTTTGAAACTACACGTCTGATTCCTCCTACTAAGCCTTGGTCGCCTGATAACGTAATTCTGCCATTCGTCATCGCACAAACTAGCGAATCTCTCTCTCTCTCTCTCTCTCTCTCTCTCTCTCTCTCTCTCTCTTTGTCAACGCAAAACATCACTGAGGTTTATAATTCATCCTTCGACTGAAGGCTTATGATCCTATCACATTCAGACGGGTCGTCACTGGCGGGCGGAACTTTGAGGCTGAATATTCATGGAAATCGAATATGGCCTCGGGGTTTGCATCTCTATGTGTCAGGGGCCACAATAGTGGCCAAAACAGTCATATGAACGAGGTCCCACCTGTCGGACCACTCATCACACTGGCAGGTCTGGGCAGGTGTCGAGATACGTAAATCATTGAGGCTGGAGGTCTTCTCATCTCTGGAATCATATTCCCTCCTCAGTGGTCTCCAGGAATTAATGCCAACTCTGACTTCCCGCTTGAAAATGCTCATCAACTGAGGAAAATGAGTGGATACATTTCCTTCAAAAGAAATGAACAACTTCATAATATCTTGGTGATTAATGAGATTGCAGTTAAATTAACCTTTTGGCCTAAACGTACAAAAAACACATGGGAGAGGTCACAAATAAAAAGGAAAGAATCAAGAGGAGACAAGGAAACGTTCACACAAGCATGCATCCACATCCAGAGAGAGAGAGAGAGAGAGAGAGAGAGAGAGAGAGAGAGAGAGAGAGAGAGAGAGAGAGAGTTATTTAGCATCCTATCAATGGCAAATGCTCGCAAAAGCTTTCTGACTGGTCTTCAGAACTTGAATCCTGGAAAGTCGTTTCTTCACAAGTTGAGACTCCAAAGAAAGAAGAAAATGACGAACATTCAAGTAACGACACAACAACAACAACAATAACAAAAGAACATCAACAACCGGTGAAATGTTTTGCGCGTTGTTGAAGGTACACGGGTAAAAAATACAAGATTTTCCTGCCCCATGAGAAAGGTAACCCGCCCTGTTCATGATGAATCAGAAGTTAACACGATATCGCCGTTTTCTGCAAAGCAGGAACTCCCCTGATAAAGACTTTATGGTAAGGTAAAGTAAGTATACATACATGTGAATATATACACGCACGCTGTATATGTACATACAAGCTTACACACACACATTATATATATATATATATATATATATATATATATGTATATAATATATATATATATATAATATATATATATATTATATATATACATACATATATATATATATATATATATATATATATTATATATATATATATTATATATATATATACATACATACATACATACATACATACATATATATATATATATATATATATATATATAATATATATATATATATATATATATATATATATGTTATACGATCACAAGTAACACGTGAAGATTGTATATGAAGAGCCAGCAGGAAAAATGAAAAGCAGCAGTACCTAGCGCTTTTGTGTATTCTTTGTATAAACCACCATCCAGGGTACACAAAATATATAAAAGAATAATGAAAAACAGCTTCGAAATATCAAAGGTAAACAAAATTTGATATTTTATAATATATATTATATAGATATATATATACATATATATTATATTTATATATATATAGAACTTATACATCTTACATGCTTATTAACATAACAATTAACAATAACTTACATACATAATAGATATATATATAACTATTTTTTAAAAATATTTTTTATAGATATTAATATATATAATATAGAGAGAGAGAGAGCAGAGAGAGAGAGACGAGAGAGAGAGAGAAGTTGATTGTATATATTTCCAGAGATACTGTTATTTTAACATTCTGGTTATAATGTATTCTATGTAATACTGATAATTATGTAAAAATGTCATTTATCACAATGTATGCTAGATTTCACAATAGCGTAGTTTAGAAAGAATGATGTAATAGCGCAATAGCGAGAGAGATTTTATCATGCAGCTACCATATGTCCTATTAGTCACGTAGTCCAATAAACATGTCTTGATCTAGATCGAGTTGAATGATTGCACATTGTTGCTTGTTTTGTCTGAGGAACACATGGGTTTTGAACATATATATGTATATCGCATCCTTCTTTTGTCTCGGAGAGAGAGAAAACCGCGTGGCAACTGCCTCATGTTTTCTAAACTAATCGCGTCAACTTTGGCCCAAAACGTTTTGCCTTGATTTTAACGTCATCTTTCTTTTCTATATTGGGTCTTGCTTATTCTAACTGAAGAGAGAATTCATGATTACTTAGAGACGGTAAACCTTGCGTGTTACATTAATATTAATACTTCTTTTTTTTTCTCTCTCTCTCTCAAACCCAATTTTATTAGAAACTGTCTAAAGTAACATAAATTGTTTTTATATTGGTCACCCTATTAATTGATTGTGAAATCTATACGAACATTATAACAGCGTGTTCATCGTAACGGCGCCTATCACAAAAAGGAGTTTGTTAACTTCCAGAACTGCAGTTAACAGGTATTGCAATTTGAATTTATGCCATGGTATAATTTGAAGTTATCGGTAGACCGGCCAATATAATAAGGGATTTGTACCTTTGTAATTTTACATGTATACATTTCAAGTGAATTTACATTTGAATTTAATTTTTCATGTTTTTGTGTTCTTAGTGTCATTTGAATGAATTGTTTAATTCTTTTATAATCTAATACTTTTGCATGTTTTGTGTGTTTACAATCTTTTAGTTTTCAAGATGTTGACTTAATTTTGTTTCACATTTTATATTATCTTTTGTTTGCTTAGATTTCTTTCACATCTTAGTGCTTCTTGATGATTTAACTTTTATTTCCTTGAATCAAGAAATAATTAAGTTTTTGTGTTTTCAGGTAATATTAATCTGTTTTTCATTTTCCTTCAAAAGTTAGATTGTGAATTTTGATTATAAATTTTGAATGAATAAAGTTGTACAATTAAAGTTTTTACAGTTGTGTTTCATTTATTGACCACCAGTGGTAGGAATTAAATACAAACATCGAATCTTGCACAACAAGATCGAGTAATTGTTTAAAAATAGCCCGATTAAAACCATGGAAATTTGTATCTTCATCAATAAATATTTTGTTAAGTATATTGATGGTTTCATTAAGAGGTATTTTGGTAAATAGAGACTCAACGTCAAAACTAACCATATAGTGATCTCCATCTTGTCTGGTAATCAGTTGTTGAAAGTCATATCCATTTTTTAAGGAGTATTCATTATTAATCGGGCTATTTTTAAACAATTACTCGATCTTGCAGTGCAAGATTCGATGTTTGTATTTAATCAGCGACTCTACGCGCAGGTCGATGGAGTTGCTATGGGTTCTCCTTTAGGCCCCATTTTTGCAAATTTTTTTATGTCTCATTTGGAGTCTGAGTTTTTAAACCGGTGTGATTCTAACTTTAAGCCCTCATTATATCGTATATATGTTGATGATATCTTTGCCTTGTTTCAACACCCATGGCAATGCATTTCTTTTTTAGAGTATATTAACAACTTTCACCCTAATATCAATTTTACAACGGAAGTAGAGAACGATGATTGTTTACCTTTTTTAGATTTGAAAATTACCAGAACTAACTCTGAGTTCTCCACGTCAGTCTATAGAAAACGTACTTTTACTGGACTGACTAACAATTATTATAGTTCATGTCAACTATCTTTTAAACTTAATACTATTCACACTTTGGTTAATAGAGCACTGAAATACTCTTCGTCTTGGCAACTATTTCACATGGAAATTACTTTTTTGTTAGGTTTCTTCAAATCTAATTCATTTCCACTCGAAATTGTTCAAAAAACCATTAACAAAATACTTACGAAATTCTTACAGCCACCAATACCCTCAACACGTAATACGTCCTCAGCAACTCGTACCTGGCATAGTTGAAGTCGTTACTTTAAACGTGTCTTAATTTATTCCATCTTCTTCTCCTCACAATGAACGGTTGGTGTCTTAAGCAGTCTCTTTTAACCTGTTTTTTACTTTGTTCTTTTAGTAATTTTAAGATTATTTAATATATGTGAATTCCTGTTTTTTTGCAATTCTATTGTAGTTTATTCATAAATGTGTCTTTGTTCTTTCAGACTGATGATGCACAGAGAATTTCATGTGCGGAACGTTTCTTAGATAATTTGTCATTTTTACATCTCGTATCATGAAAACATCCTTAAGGAGGAATTTATAATATATATATATACATACAGACATACATACACACACACACACACACACACACATATATATATATATATATATATATATATATATATATATATATATATATATATACACACACTCAGCCATTCTTCTCTCCTGGGAAAAGACGGCCAAGACTCGGGAAGGAAGAGGCGGAAAATTAATGGTGCCACTGGATTTGAATCCCTTGTTTTGGGATTGGCTCGGATCTTGAGATAAAGTAAATAAAAGTAATAAATTCCCGACGCATCGAGGATGGAATGATTTCACATTTTGAATGACTCTGAAGAATGATTCACGTCCTACGTCCCTTATTTATTTATCTCTCTCTCTCTCTCTCTCTCTCTCTCTCTCTCTCCTCTCTCTCTCCTCTCTCTCTCTCTCTCTCTCTCTCTATATATATATATATATATATATATATATATATATATATATATATATATGTATGTAGTATTATTGAAATAACCAATACAATCACGTGTGGAAAAAATATATTTCTGACACAGGTGTGTCATTCAGTTGACAGAACCCTTGTGACTAAGATAATATATTATATAAAAATTATATATTATATATGATATATTAATATATACTAAGTATTAGATTATTTATTATTATATAGTTATAGAAAATATATTGTTTTAAACATTTATTAATAATGTCATGTCACCATGAACTAGATGGTCTTTGCAATATTTCTGATTGGTCCATGGGCTACAATAATTGGAAATGCTAATGTTTGAGCAGCACAAGATCAACTTAACTCAGTGATATATATATACTATATATATATAATATATATATATATATATATATAATATTATAAATATGTATATATATAATGTCATGCCACCATGAACCAGAGGTCTTGCATATTCTAATGGTCCATGGGCTACAATAATTGGAAATGCTATTTTAGAGCACAAGATCACTTAACTCAGTGGTTCTTAAACTTTTATGCCTTGTGCTCTCCCTCCCTGTGCATTGTGTTTAGATCCCATGGCTCCCCCACCCGTGAACATTTTGCCAACTATAAACATGTCTATTTGTACCATTATACCTCATTGCTTAAGTGAGTATATGGATGAATTATGGATTTTTGTCCCATTGCCGTTGAATTTTTCATAAGTATCCAATGTACTATATTAAAATGGATAAAACAATGTTCATAGAAAACGAGTAAAACAAACATATGATGAAACAAAATATGATCTTAATCCTTATTAAAACTATTTCATCACTATACAGATGACATTGATACAAACATTTGAAAAAATACTAATTACTACAAAAATAAATATAATTTTTACTATTAATACAATTATCCATGGATCATGACCACATTAAAAATTATTATACATCCTCCTTGGTGATTTATTTATCCATATCTATGTAGTATTGGAAAACAAAGGACACTGATGACAATAAAACCATATTTACTACAATTTTTTGCCATTGTTGCTAGGTTAATTGTGTATGTATGTAATAATATCAACGAAACAGTGGCCTGTAGTGTGGCACTTTCGACTTCGTAGTACTGATGAGTGGGATGGGTGATACTGGCTCTTCCTACACCTGAGGGGGGAGCGCGGGAAAATCTGATGATACCAATAAAAGACGATTCGTAAACAATATTTGAAATGAAAATTACACTTAGATTAGGAATTTTTGGTAAGATTTGAGATGATAATTAGAAAACATGGAACCAATGATAATGTTTTTGGCAATTTTGTAACTAATATCACAAATTATTAAAAAAAATAATAGGCAACATCTGGCAATCTACTTGCACCCCACTTGGAAGCTTCTGCCCCCGCCCCCCCGCCCCCCCCCCCCCCCGCCCCGTTTAAGAATCACTGACTTAACTCATTGGTAAACACCATTTGAGAGGGGGACCTTTATCGACAGATTTATGAAGCATCATCAATAAAAGCTCCTCCTTCAATGGTGTTTACTTATATATTTGTTCTTGCTACAAATCTTGTAAGGTGACATACCAGTGAAAAGAGATGAAAAATGTTCTTTAGCGGAAAAAAGTCTGTCTGTCATACAGAAGGCAGCTGAATTAAGGAAGCCTATAGCTCAACTGACTATTAAAAACAATATAACCTCCGTCGTAATCTTCCTACTGGCTTGCCAGAACATCATGGACATCACAGAAGATACTATCAAATGTTTACTCACGCAGCTAGACTCCCAAAAACGTAAATCTTAACAAGATTATTCTGATTCTGAGCTGGGAATTAAATGCTGAGGAAAAAAAAGAAGAGTAGTCATTCATCAAGACTTGTTACCACAGCGTGAATGAATATTTCATGGAAAGAGAGTAAAAACGATTGGCCAAAAATATGAAAACCTCATAAGACTTGAATCCAAAAACCGAGAGGATGCTAACAAACTACTTAAAGGCTGAGATCATCCAGTGTGGAAAGGCTGGCTGTCATGCACTGGGAAGCGAAATAGTGAATCTCTCACCATACTTGAATATCTTCCTCATATACCAGTCCATATCACAGAGAACAGCAGGGTGCAAGAATGTCTTATTTCAGCACAAGATGATGACTGGTACAGTAAGACGGCCTTGGACCATTGTGTGTGTTTCGAATTGGCAGCATCTAAGAATGCCTATGCTACCATGTGGCAATATCCTAAGAAATTCCCCCAAACATTCATCAGACTGGTGCTTTTCACATAAGTACCTGCTGGGGTGCTGTTTGAAAGTCTATGGAAGGACGTGATGTTGAACAGATCATTATCCAGTCTGATTTGTGTGCCAGTGGCTCTATCAGCAAAGCAGTGATTGGTAAACACTACAACCACTGTCGATAGAGTTCCAAACTTTGCTTGAGGCGCCTGGACGACTACTACTTCAGCAGTATGAAAGTTGACGAGGCAAAATTCCAATGGAAACTGAAAAATTGTA
Organism: Macrobrachium nipponense; assembly: GCF_015104395.2. Taxonomy (NCBI): domain Eukaryota; kingdom Metazoa; phylum Arthropoda; class Malacostraca; order Decapoda; family Palaemonidae; genus Macrobrachium; species Macrobrachium nipponense. The sequence goes on along the minus strand of NC_087218.1, from coordinate 29,795,365 downwards.
GGCAACTTTAAGCAAACCAGAGGTCAAACTGCTTGACAGCATCAAGGACTTTGAAGAGGAAGTCACAGGTAGGGATCTGGGCAAAACTGGTGTTGTTTGGATGCATTTCACCGACAAGATATTTCTTGGCACTGCTGAAAATAACTTGGACCTTCACATCAGCTCCCTACGAAAAAATGTGCATTACTTTCTTCTACATGGACCATCCAAAGTATACAAGGTGAACTCCAATATTGCTCAACCATTATCATCTTATCACATTTTTAATGTATGGTACTTACCACTATTGGGAGCTCATTAACATCAACTCAGAACTAAGGAATCTGGTGGAGGATAAAGGTATAAGCATCAACCGATCATCTGTCCCTTCCAGACGTAGTACCATAGATCTGATAGATGAACAGACATATAACAGCATGCAGCAGGCTCTGGCACAGGAATAATAGGATTCAAGTGAAACCTGTCTGCATACTTCAGATGGCAGGCAACACCATCACCTGTCATATCCCGTTCTACATGGCTGGGTTTAGGAAGCAGGAGGACTGGAGTTCCAGTGGACGCATCCAGAAATGATGCCACGTGACTTGGTGTCAATTCTCGTCGCTAACACCGCCCCCCGACTTGAGGATGATTACACAGAAGCTGAAGAGCTTGAACCACCAGTTCGCAGCCTTGAAGATGAACATTTTAAGAACCTGAACATAATGATGATCAATTAATGAAGTGTACCAAAAGGTTTTACTTCTGCTTATAACCTTATTATAGGTTTTGATGTATTAAATGACCTTGAAGTTACAAAATAACAATATCAGTCAAATTTTCATCTCCCCAATACATTAATAACTCAAGTGTATAGGATTGCTGGTTGAAAAATGGTAATTTATTCAGTTTTCTCCTTGTCGGGCAGAAGCCACCTTTAATAGCCGTTTACAGGTAGTAGCAACCAGAAATTGCGTGACTGACAATGCTCATTTTTAAGAATAGACATCAATGTAACTGACAAAAATGTGGTAGGTATAAAGAAGGGGGGCGGTTGGTTGGACAAGACCTTTTCAGTTTCTAGCCCATGGACTATAAGGATTTCTGAACTAAACTTTCGTTCAACATTATCGCTGCGACTGATCATTTGTTACCATAAGTAACAGATTACCACTCCAGATTTTCTAATTTACATTTTCTCAGTACCAGCAAGACCAATGACTATTCCATACAGCTGTTCTTAAGAACGCGTCCACAGTACAGCACAAAATGTCGTAAACGCGTCGGCAGTTTGTTGCATGCATATCACAAATAGTTTGAAAACAAGTCAACGAACTATAAGTGGACAAAAGGCAATCGCATGGATGCACTGGTTAGGACAACCAATAATAAATCGTTGATTTGTAGTCGACATGTTTGTGATGTGTCTATGATAGGATGGGATGTGTGTTTATGTTTTACTGTAATGTGGACAGCACTACAAGATTAACTATGTCCTCTCATCGACCATTTATGATTCGTTTTACTGTAGTGTGGACAGCACCTTAAGATTCACTATGTTCTCCTATCAACCAAAGCCACCTTATGCTAGCCGGATATGCCAATTGCAAGGCTGGTTCCATGCAACCAAGCTAAATCCCCTTTTGGACTGAAGTACTTGAATAAAGTTGTACTCTTAAGGTCAAAGGTCATATCGGACTCGCAAGGAAGACAGGTGCCTCGATAATTGGTAAGTACAAGGAAAGGCCAAGTGCTGAGGCCTATAAGGTTATTTAGCGCAGGAAAGGAAATTGAGAGTAAGTAAGTTTGAAAGGTGTAACAGGACGAAAACCTCGGGAGAAGGTGGAATGCAAGATGGAAGAACATGACTATGTACGGAGGTACAGTAAAATGAATGAATGGGGTTGCAGCTAGGGGCCGAAGAAACGCTGCAAAGAAAAGGTAGATTGAATAACTTGTAAAATCCCGACTAAGGATAAAGAATTTCGATATTCTTTCAATATGTCACGACACAGGAACACCTCCCCACAAAAAAGCCGAACGGTTCCAAACAGAAACTTACATGACAATCGAACTCCTTCAATAGCTTATCAAGCCTCATAAACAGACTTCGTACATCGAACTCGGTATCTAAATGATAAGCCTCGTATTGATTTCAGCATAGAGGTCTGAAATCCTCATCGATAGAACATTCTCATAACTTACAAACGTTTAAAATAATACACACACACACATATAAACATATATATATATATATATATATATATATATATATATATATATATTATATATATATATATATATAACGAAGATGCAATACATTACTCCCATAAAACCGTTCAACTTGTATTTTAATATTTTATTTATATTTTTACATATTCATCTAATTATGTATTAATTTATCTGTTTTCATATCTAATAACTGATCTCTTCTGTAACTTCTTTCAAATGAATAACACATTCTTTGAAAACTTGACTTTCAAGTCAATGACCCCTGGAGGCTTGTTCCGTATGAATATGAGTTCATCTTTAATAATAATAATAATAATAATAATAATAATAATAATAATAATAATAATAATAATAATAATATATCATTAAAGGTTATAGGCTGCATGAGCTGCATTCAGCCATAACCTTCAATGCTACATGTCAGTAATAGGTTCCACTAACCACATAATTAATAATAATAATAATAATTGAGTCTGTCGCGATTTCGGTGAATCTTTGTTTTAGTCACCCCATTTTTTCTGCCTTGACTTCCTGGAGCCGTGTTGCGTGTTTGTTGTGATACCGGATTGCTTCATGTTT
>NC_087218.1:29747575-29787575 GCF_015104395.2 Macrobrachium nipponense | reverse complement strand
AAGTCCTTCATCAAAGGGCGTAGATTGGGCACCGTTTATCAGACTCCCCCGGGGCAGCGGTTACCTGGGAACTGAAGAGGCAAGCAGAGGCAGCATCAGGAGAGGGAAAAACTGAGCCAGGCTACAGTTTTTCCCTTCTCCTGATGCTGCCTCTGCTTGCCTCTTCCAGTCCCAGGTAACCGCTGCCCCGGGGAGTCTGATAACGGTGCCCAATCTACGCCCTTTGATGAAGGACTTCATGTAATGTTGGCAAGCAACCTGTCACGAACATCCAACAGGATTGCAGCCCGAAGGATTGATAGGGGAGAGGGTATCACCTAGTTGTTGTTAACTACCCTCTTTCTTCACCTGGCCCATTAACGAGCTAACGACCGTTGTCAACAATCTCAACGTCTCTTGTTTTTTAAATTTCCTTTGTACTTGTCGTAACTTATTGTTCATTTGGACTGAAGATGAATCCAGGGAAGGGTTCGAAGCTTTCTGTACAGTCTTCAAAATTATACACGGACTTTTTACACTTTGTATTATTGTGGACCCTTTGGAACATTATTATTATTATTATTATTATTATTATTATTATTATTATTATTATTATTATTATTATTATTATTATTACTGGAAAGACTAAATATCAGTAGGATGTAACTTGAAATAATATTTTCAGGACATCCAGGGACACAGTTTCATGTAGTCATGCATACAAAGCCATAAAATATATCTACCTATCTATTAACACGCACACACACATACATATATATGTGAGTGTGTATGTGTGTGTGTGTGCGTACACCAGAGAGAGAGAGAGAGAGAGAGAGAGAGAGAGAGAGAGAGAGAGAGAGAGAGAGTAACGAAACGCAAAAACTAAAAAATAAAATAAGCTACAAATGCTTGCAATTCCTCGTTAAGTAGTTTAATTTGATTTTCAAGTTAAGGGAACATGAAGTTACCCAGCAACATTTCATAAAAAAAATATTTTGGAGATGAAGATAATTAAACCTAATGGACCATATTTTCAGACATTTCTTAAAAAATAAATATTAATAAGAAGCCTATCCTTGAAAATGTAATTATTTATTCAAGTCTAAGGTAACGCCTCTCCTGACTTCACTCATATACTACATATAATTAAGTTAACACCATCAAAGTGACAAAATACAAAACTGCCTGGTCATCATATTTAGCACAAACCAACTGTGAGAGCATCAACTTTGGATACATATTTGGTGCCCCTAGTAGGATTATGAGTGTATGTATATAAATATATACATATATGTATGTGTATATATGTATTTATAATATATATACATATACATATATAAACGTATTCACATTCTTTATGAATATACATGAACATAATGCATACATATTCGTTATGACTGCTCAAAGTAATAATAATAGCAATTCTTAATTGAAAATGCATAATCTAACTTCACTATATCCCAAAACATGCCATTGAGAACCATTTATAAATTTTGACCCAGTTCATGCACAGAAATGACTCGATATCTCTCTCACTACCTACGCACATTTTGCTTTTTAATTCGAGCAAAACTTTTCTTTTCCATTTCTTAAAATTAGCTCTTGTGAATTCCCAGAACGCCTCGGTTATTCATTCCTGATCATTCTGTTCACGTGAATTTAGTCATCATCGTGGTATTAGTCACGACTGTCTATCTGGCTTTTGTTATATTTCTTATTTCTTTATTCATTTTTATTTTTTTTATTCTTTTGAATTTTGATTAACTTGAAAGCATTTTGAATGTGACGAGACAATTAGTTCATAATACTACATCTTTTTTTTATATTATTATGAGGTTGCCTGTCATTAGCTATTATTGATTTCATAATTCACGCATATAAATGCTTGATATTTCTCAGTCGACGAGCAGCTGTTTTGTACATATATGCAAACACACATTTATACATACACATATATACTTACATAAACACACACGCACGCGCGCACATCTACACACACACACACACACACACACACACACACACACACATATATATATATATATATTATATATATATATATATATATAATATATATTATATATGAAAACTCATTAAGTTATCTGGTGTGCTTGTCACAACACATCGGAAGGCTTTTAAGTTGATCGAACATCAAATGTGACAATGAGTAAACACACAACAAAAGCTCGTACTTACGCCTAACACGACAAACGTAGCTCGCTGTCGAACTTCTCAGTTCCAAAGGTCATTTATTCCTCAGTGTTGGACTTAGGATGTCGAGCAAATAGAACCTTAAAAGCTCAAGAGACGATGCAACGCATTTCTACCCTAGAATAATTCTCCTTGAACTTTCTACTTATCTGTTCATACATCAATTTGTAAAATTATTTTCCTATTCCAGTAATTGTCCCCTTCTTTCTGTATTTCCTTAAATATATTATCTGCAAGTTCTTTCAAATGAAAATTATATTCCTTGGAAGCATGAATTTTAAGTCAATAGCCCCTGTTGTGGGCTTGCCCCATATGAATATGGTTCATCTTCTAAACAATAATAATAATAATAATAATAATAATAATAATAATAATAATAATAATAATAATAATAATAATAATAATAATAATAATAATAATGTGGCGCCGTGGAGGAGTTGGTTAGGTCTTCAATAGACTAAGTCAAGTTAAGCAACATTGGGGCTGGTCAGTCGTTGGATGGGTTGACCGCTCTCCTCGGCGTTGATTCCTTGGGAAAGGCTCTTTACCATAATTTCCTCAGTCTACTCAGCTGTAAATGAGTACCTATCCCTGATGGGGTAGGGTCCAGCTATGGGTTAAATAGCAAAACTCAGCAATGATGGAAAGAAATGAAGGAATAAACGACAACGACGTAAATGGAACCTCTGGCAACAGAGGAGCTTCGTCCGGCAACCAGGTATTCAACCCAATTGAAGGGGAAGACGGTCAGGTACTTGGAGGTCGTCATCCAGCAACTGATCACCACAACGAAAGTAATCAACAGCCTGAGATTGGAGCTACAGAGGAAACAAAAAGGAAGAAATGGACAAGAGAAGAAAATAAGGAAATATGGAGATGCTACATCAGAAGCAACCGACGGAGAGAGGATATAGAAGAAGATTGATCAACATCTGGAATGAGAGGAATAAACACCCCCCAAACAGAGCAGAGGCTGGCAGATCAAGTAAGGAACATAAAGGAAAAAGAACTGGCTCTCCCCAACAGAAAGAGAAGAACTGGAAAGGGAAATGTCACACGACAACGAATTACACGAAGACGAACTGAGAGACGATGCCACAGAAGACGACAGGAGGATGAAGTATCAAACAACGACACACGAAGAAACACCGACGAAGTAACAGAGAGGACGGAATGGGTAGAAAAGATTAGACAATGGATGGAGCCAGATACAGAGAGAACAAAGATCCCCACCCCCCCCCATGAAAGCCTACAACACCAAGAATTAAGGGAGAAAACAAGTGAGTCAATGAAATAATGGGCCTAATACACACCACCAGTATCACAGAAACAAATAACTTGACATATGCAGGAGCAAGATTAGTAGCAGAACTGATGGGGATTCGAACACCAACACCACCGTCACAACCAACCCAACAGAAACCAAACAGCAACCTCCTTGAAAAGGCGCCTGGAAAAGCAAATCATGGTGATGAGATCTGACTTAGTAAAACTGAAAGAGATGGCAGAAAAAAGGCTAAGAAGCAAGAAACAAAGGAGGAACTCAACGAGAAATACAAATACAAGAGAGGGGACTAAACAACACAATAGAAGATGTAAAACAGAGGCTTAAGGCCAAAGCACACAAGATCCAACGGTACATGAACAGGGAATAAAGGGATACCAACAGAACAAACTATTACGGAACCAACAGAAAGACTATACAGCCAACTAAGAGGGAAGACAACCACCCAGAAATTCCTGAAGCCGAACCAAGTAAGAGACTCTGGGAAAACAGATGGAGCAATCCGGTATCACACAAACATGCAACATGGCTCCAGGAAGTCAAGGAAGAAGAAACAGGGAGAATAAAACAAAGATTCACAGAGATCACGACAGACACAGTCAGACACCAACTAAAGAAAATGCCAAACTGGAAAACCCCAGGTCCCGATGAAGTCCATGGATACTGGCTCAAAAACTTCAAGGGCCCTACACCCACGAATAGCAGAACAACTCCAGCATGTATCTCAAATCACCAAGCACCCAAATGGATGACCACAGGAAAAGAACATCCTTAGTACAAAAAGACAAGAGTAAGGGAAATATAGCCAGTAACTACAGGCCTATCACCTGCCAATACCAATAATGTGGAAGTATAACAGGTATCATCAGTGAAGGCTATACAACTACCTAGAGGAGACAAACACCATCCCCTACCAACAGAAAGGCTGCAGAAGGAAAGTGTAGGGGCACAAAAGACCACCAGCTCCTGATAGACAAAATCGGTAATGAAGAACAGTAGGAGAAGGAAAACCAAACCTAAGCATGGCATGGATAGACTATAAGAAAGCCTTCGACATGATACCACACACATGGCTAATAGAATGCCTGAAAATATATGGGGCAGAGGAAAATACCATCAGCTTCCTCAAAATACAATGCGCAACTGGAATACAATACTTACAAGCTCTGGAATAGACTAGCAGAGGTTAATATCAGGAGGAGGGATCTTCCAGGGCGACTCACTGTCCCCACTACTCTTCGTAGTAGCCATGATTCCCATGACAAAAGTACTACAGAAGATGGATGCCGGGTACCAACTCAAGAAAAGAGGCAACAAAATCAACCATCTGATGTTCATGGACGACATCAAGCTGTATGGTAAGAGCATCAAGGAAATAGATACCCTAATCCAGGACTGTAAGGATTGTATCTGGGACATCACGAATGGAGTTTGGATAGAAAAATGCGCCTTAGTCAAACAAATACAAAAAGGCCAAAAGTAACGAGAACTGAAGGGATAAAGCTACCAGATGGAGCAACATCCCAAACCACAATAGATGAGACAGGATACAAATACCTGGGAATAATGGAAGGAGGAGATATAAAACACCAAGATATGAAGGACACGATCAGGAAAAGAATATATGCAGAGACTCAAGGCGATACTCAAGTCAAAACTCAATGGAGGAAATATGATAAAAGCCATAAACACATGGGCAGTGCCAGTAATCAGATACAGCGCAGGAATAGTGGAATGGACGAAGGCAGAACTCCGCAGCATAGATCAGAAAACCAGGAAACATATGACAATACACAAAGCACTACACCCAAGAGCAAATACGGACAGACTATACATAACACGGAAAGGAAGGAGGGAGAGGACTACTAAGTATAGAGGACTGCGTCAACATTGAAAACAGAGCACTGGGGCAATATCTGAAAACCAGTGAAGACGAGTGGCTAAAGAGGGCATGGGAAGAAGGACTAATAAAAGTAGACGAAGACCCAGAAATATACAGAGAGGAGAGACAGGAGAAAGACAGAGAGACAGAGGACTGGCACAACAAACCAATGCACGGACTTACATCAGACAGACTAAAGAACTAGCCAGCGATGACAATTGGCAATGGCTACAGAGAGCTAAAGAAGAACTAAAGAAGGAATGATAACAGCGCAACAAGATCAGGCCCTAAAGAACCAGATATGTTCAAAGTACGATAGACGGAAATAACATCTCTCCCATATGTAGGAAGTGCAATACGAAAATGAAACCATAAACCACATAGCAAGTGAATGCCCGGCACTTGCACAGAACCAGTACAAAAAGAGGCATGATTCAGTGGCAAAAGCCCTCCACTGGAGCCTGTGCAAGAAACATCAGCTACCTTGCAGTAATAAGTGGTACGAGCACCAACCTGAGGGAGTGATAGAAAACGATCAGGACAAAGATCCTCTGGGACTATGGTATCAGAACGGATAGGGTGATACGTGCAAATAGACCAGACGTGACGTTGATTGACAAAATCAAGAAGAAAGTATCACTCATTGATGTCGCAATACCATGGGACACCAGAGTTGAAGAGAAAGAGAGGGAAAAAATGGATAAGTATCAAGATCTGAAAATAGAAATAAGAAGGATATGGGATATGCCAGTGGAAATCGTACCCAGAATCAAGGAGCACTAGGCACGATCCCAAGATCCCTGAAAAGGAATCTAGAAAAACTAGAGGCTGAAGTAGCTCCCAGGTCTCATGCAGAAGTGTGTGATCCTAGAAACGGCACACATAGTAAGAAAAGTGATGACTCCTAAGGAGGCAGGATGCAACCCGGGAACCCCACACTATAAATACCACCCAGTCGAATTAGAGGACTGTGATAGAGCAAAAAAAAAAAAAAAAAAAAAAAAAAAAAAAAAAAAAAAAAAAAAAAAAAAAAAAAAAAAAAAAAATAATAATAATAATAATTTCTTAGTGGATCTTGTCCGGATCTTTCTTGTCCTCCCGGGGTGACAATAGGGAATCTGAGATTTCCGAAGGCTTCTGAGAATTCAGCCTTTGTATTTCTTGCACAATACTAAAGGATGACCATCCACACATATAGAGTAGAACTGTCGTCGGACAGTGTCAACTCGAGGTCATTGCCCTGATTTCTCGCCCAGCCTTCGTCGTGGCAACAACTACATGGCAGCGATGGAAACTCCGCTGGCTGATAAGAGGTCGGAGCTACATAGACTAGTTTCTGCGGCAATTCACTTCAAAATAAGAAAGAGGACAAAAAAGGCCTAGCAGAGTATGGTCTAAATATTGTCTATCAAAGAGAGATGTCTAGTCTCATACATTATTAATGAATAAGGTTAAATTAGACTTGGGGGTTGGTTCCGTTATTAATGAAGTAGACCGTGAAGCCTATTTCTACTAGTAACACCTTTCATTAAAAGGCAGGGTGCTGTTCTAAGGCTATACCAAATTGTCCTATATCGAATATTTATTATATATATATATATTATATATATATTATATATATATATATATATATATTATATATATATATATATAAATTGGACTCACAACTGTCTACAAATAGCACCGCATGGGCTAACAATGAAATGAATTAGGCCTATACATAGTTATTCATTATTCTGATCCGAGGGGCTGAGATCCTTCCCAGGTGAAATCCAGCGGCGAACTGTCATAAAATCGTTGGTTACCCGTCCACACGTGCGATTACCTGTCAGTCGATCGAAAGAACTTTTGGCAATTCCATCCGTTCATCAGTTCTGGTGAGTGGACTGACTCCGCCCACAAACTGTCGTCCACACGTACGTTTTAACGTTCTTGGAGATGAATTCCGGAGGCTTCTCGAGCTTCCAAAAGCTTCAATATGATCTCCAGGCTCTGAATCCTTTGGAAACGCCCACTGGATTCTCCAGAAATGCTTCAGGAGCTGAAGACGTCTTCAAGAATACCCAAAAGTCTTCTCTCGTCGTCAGAAAATATCTATATATCTATAATAAATATATATACACATTATATATATATAAATATATATATATATATATATATATATATATATATATATATATATAGATATATATATATATATATATATATCAAGACGACGAGAGAAAAGGATAGGTGATGATGATTTTTCGCTAAAATTTATATACATATATACATACACACACATATATATATATAATAATATATATATATATATATATATATATATATGAGATATAAATATATATATATATATAGATATTATATATATATATATATATATATATATATATCTATATGTATATATACATATATATATAAGTCATATCACATTACCGTGATTCATATACATATATCGAGCTACAAATGTCCTTTAATATCTAATTCGCTCTACCTCGGAATTAATATATTTTCATATGTGTTTAACCGAGGGGGAATTTATTAAGCGATAATAGAATTGGCGGCCGACGGGCACGAACCATCGACCTCTCAATTCCAGGACTGGCAGTGGAGCCTTAGCCAACCCCGCCACCGCAAGAGATATAAGTTTATGCCGCCTACCATCTCAAATACCTGCCGAGCTCAGGTATTTTTTGTCTTGGAGACTGCATCAAGCCCATCTCGTCCTCGGTAGCGTGGTAGTGCTTTTGCCCGCACATAGTCATTATATAAGTCATATCACATTACCGTGATTCATATACATATATCGAACTACAAATGTCCTTTAATATCTAATTCGCTCTACCTCGGAATTAATATATTTTCATATATGTTTAACCGAGGGGGAATTTATTAAGCGATAATAGAATTGGTGGCCAACGGGCACAAACCATCAACCTCTCAATTCCAGGACTGGCAATGAAGCCTTAGCCAACCCCGCCACCGCAAGAGATATAAGTTTATGCCGCCTCCCATCTCAAATACCTGCCGCACTCAGGTATTTTTTGTTTTGGAGACTGCATCAAGGTTGAGGGCCTAAGGCTCCTTAGGGAGGCCAGTTCTTTAAGGGCACCATTGAAGGGGAGTGTCCTCTCCAGAAGAGGAAGTGCAGGATTCCTTGTTAGATCAGATAAGAAAATCAATGAAGATTGATTTCCCGTTAATAGAATGCTCTTCATTACTGTTTCTGTTTTCCAGATGATTAAAATATTTAATTTTCTATTTTTGTTTTGTACTCTCCATCACTTGGTTTGTATCAAAATTCTCCCATGCCAAGAATTAATTCAGGGGAAAGTGTATTTCCTATTATTTCCACCAGTCTCTGATGAAGCACTTTGCGCTGGTTCAGTGCCCCAACCTTGGGAACTTGATAGATCGTTTTTTCTCAAGAGTTCATTGGTGAAGAGGGAAATTATCGTCTTCCCTGGGATTTTGGAGAGGATATTTTGAAGCAGTGGAGGAAGCTAGTTTCCTTGAAAATTTATCGTCAATTTAATTCTACCATTTTCTCAATTTCTTGGAAATTTCATGGTTATTATTCCTTGAGGCCACATTATTTTATTAATGGTGCTGATAACCATAGGTACTGCGACGTTGATTTGTATGATGAGGTCAATGAAACAACCTAAGAGAAGTCCTTAGGACAAAGGATCCGGTCCACGACTTGCAGCCGCGTTTAAACAGGGCGTTATTCAACTGGCCTCCTGATCCCAGCAATATGGCACACGCCTCTCGCTAATAATAATAATAATAATAATAATAATAATAATAATAATAATAATAATAATAATGAGTGATACAATATGGTAAATATGAGTCCTTTCAGGACGCGTAAACTTCTAAGAAAACGAAACGAAAGTAAAAAAAGTAGAAAAAAAGGTCGGATTTTAAACGAAATTGGGATGGTAGGAGGATGAGGATCAATGTAATTATGTCTCCTAGCAATGTTTGAGGGATTTGGCCGTCACAAAATAGCCTGAAAATATCAATGGTCCTCGATGCTGAATAACGAGATGTCCAGATGGTGGTGATGATATATAATAATATATATATATATATATACTATATATATAATATATATATATATATATAGATATATATAAAATATACATACATATATATACTACATATATACATAGTATATTTATATATATATTATATATATACACATACATATATATACTACATATATACATAGTATATATATATATATATATATATATATATATATATATATATAATATATATACTATATATATATATATATATATATATATATATATATATATATATATATATATATATATATATATATATATATATATATATATGCACATATATATCTATATATATACGTATATATATATATATATATATATATATATATATATATATATATATAATATATATATATATATATATATATATATATATATATATATATATATATATATATATATTTTTTTTTTTAATATATATAATCTTAGATCAAGAGAAAGCGCCCCCAACCAAGCACAATACGTGAAGTCAATGAAAAAAAATTAATTTAAAAAACATGATAACCGAGTTTCGCAACCCCAAACAGATGATCCTAACCTATAGTCGTACCGCAAAAATAACACGATAATAGCTCAACATTTCCAATTATTTTAATTTTTTTTATTTTTTCTTGAAGAAATGAGGTCGATACAAAACGAACCCAACTTACCTTGCGGAAATTCTGGCTTCTTGAGAGCCCATTCTTGCGGAGCTATTTTAGTCCTCTGCATGATAGATGTTGCCTCGAGGTTCCTGAAGCAACAGACTGGCAGGTTTATGCAACCACACTAATTACTTCTGCTGTTTACTGTTGCAATATATCTAAATAAATGCTAAAACGCTCCGCATAAGAAACGCGTTCAGATTCTTCGAGTTGAGTCCATCAAAAAATTATACAGGTTCTTTGACTCTCGAATAAACAGAATATTTTTATGACTGCCAAGATAGCTCAATAACACCAGAAGAGAGAGAGAGAGAGAGAGAGAGAGAAGAGGAGGAGAACGGAGGAGGTTATAGAGGAGAGAGAGAGAGAGAGGAGAGAGAGAGAGAATATAAAAAAACCAAAGGAATTCGATTAGTCAGATAAGTAAATACCAGGCAAGCGCCCGCCGAAATGAAGTGAAGCCGAACAGTTGGAAAATTTCATTCTGTTTTTCCTTTTCCTTTTTCCGAACGGAAGAGATGACAACAACTATCGATGAAGCAAAATTACATTTCTGTCTCCTCTCTCTCTCTCTCTCTCTCTCTCTCTCTCTCTCCTGCTGCCTTCATAAAAATATTTCCAATTTTTTGTTTCAAAGACTAGAATAACTTTTTTTCCATAAATATATTACAGTAATATTCTCTCTCTCTCTCTCTCTCTCTCTCTCTCTCTCTCTCTACTGTTGCCATCATACAAATATTTCCAATTATTTATTTCGAAGACTAGAATAATTTTTTACCTAAATATATTACAGTAATATTCTCTCTCTCTCTCTCTCTCTCTCACCTAGAGGTACGGAAATTCAACAGACAGAAACCAAAGAGGAAAGCAGGAAGCCACGGAAAATACGAAATAGCATAAAAAAAAAGCCAGACCCAATAAAAGTTAGTAAAAAAAAACCCTAAACGAATATACTGGGTACAGAGGAAAAATGATGAAAGAAAGGATTATACAGAATGGAACACGAAAACAACTAACGTAGAAAAAAGGAAAAAAAAAAAAAAAGACCGTCTGTTTGTCCCGCAAAGGCTGTCAATAGCAAGTAAAGTGATTAGGCTCGTGTTTATTCAGGAAACTGTCATGTATGTTTAATGATTATCCATACATACATACATACATACATACATACATATATATATATATATATATATATATATATATATATATATATATATATATATATATATATATATATATATACTATATATATATATACTATATATATATATATATATATATATATTATATATATATATATATATATATATATATATATATATATATATATATATATATATATATATATGACCACTAAAATAATTCTATGAGATGTCGTGACGTGTAATCTCAACCTTACATACCCTCGGGAATACATTTCACCAAGTACGTAAAGTATTCAGCTCCGGCCTTACCTCATTCATAGTCATGTAACCTCTCGAGCCAGTAATTTCCTTAACACGCCAATTCCAATTATACCATCTCTACATTTCTTCAGGAGCTTCTGGTCGTTTCATAAGTTAAATTACAGTAATTACATTATAATTAGCGTAGACATGGTAGCTCTTTTTCGCTTTATTTCTCGGAAATATCCGACAGCAAACTTTTTTATTGAAGCCGGATAAAAAATTTACTTTTGAATTATTAGGAAGTCACGCGATGTGTGAAATTCTGGTATCTGTATTTGAACTGCATATAGCACTTTATATATATATATATATATATATATATATATATATATATATATACTTATATATATATATATATATATATATATATATATATATATATATATATATATATATATATATATATATATATATATATATATATATATATCACACAATTAGCCGGGAAAAATAATTACAAGTGACATTCGAAGGGGATGAAATGTCAGTAAGTTGATAATACTGAAGAAATTACATTGACCGGTCCCAAAAATGCTAAAATTCGTCTATCCATGTGTTTTTCTTTAAAGAAACGTTATAAATATACAACAACAACAACGACAATAATAACCCTGCTTGCAGAGGCTGAAATGCAAGTTGGCAATGCTGAAACCCCTCAGTGACTGGTAATAATCCTGCTTGCAGAGGATGAAATGTAAGCCAGCAGTAATGAAAAACTGCCGTGACTGGTGGAAAACAAGATAAAATCAGGCAGTCTCATAGCTTTTGTTTAACGAAACGTTATAAATATACAACAACAATAATACTCCTGCTTTTTGATAAGTAAATTGGTTGCTCGTTAAATGGAACATATACTAAATATTGACTACGATAGTTTATATCCGTTGATCCACCGCAAACATTTGTAAATAAACACCAGCAACGATGTTACAAACGGTAGGGCATTGTTGACTTAATGCTGATTACGGGGGAGAGATGGCCTTTCAATTTTGACAGCTGCCGTTAGAAGGACTCCCTTTGAATTCTTATTATTATTATTATTATTATTATTATTATTATTATTATTATTATTATTATTATTATTATTTATTTATTTATTTTTTCTCTATCATTATTATTTTCTATCACAGTCATCTTATTCGACTGGGTGGTTTGTACAGCGTGGGGCTCCGGGTTACAACCTGCTTCTTACTTCTATTTTCAGATCTTGAAACTGGTATCCCATGGAACTGCGACTTCAATGAGTGATACTTTCTTCTTGATTTTGTCATTCAATGTCACGTCGATCTATTGGCACGTATCACCTCATCTGTTCGGATACCATAGAACCAGAGGATCTTGCATGATAGTTTTCTATCACTCCCTCAGGTTGTTGTTTGTACCACTTACTACTGCAAGCTAGCTGGTGTGTCTTGCACAAGCTCCAGTGGAGGGCTTTTGCTACTGATCATGCCTCTTTTTGTACTGGGTCCGTGCAAGCGCCGGACATTTCGCTTGGTATGTGGTTTATGGACTCGTTTTTCATATTGCACTTTCTGCATATGCGTGAAATGTTATTTCCATCGATCGTTCTTTGAACATACCTGATTCTTGGGGCCTGGTCTTGTGCCGCTGTTAGCATTCTTTCTGTTTCCTTCTATAGCTCTCCTTACTGTAGCCATTGCCATGTTTCATCGCTGGCCAGTTCTTTAGTCAGTCTTATGTACTGTCCGTGCATTGATTTATTGTGCCATTCCTTCGTTCAGTTTGTCGTTCTCCTGTCTCTGTATATTTCTGGGTCTTCGTCTACTTTTGTCAGTCCTTCTTCCCATGCAACCCTTTGCCACTCATTTTCACTGGTTTTCAAATATCGCCCCAGTGCTCTGCTCTCGATGTTGTCACAGTTCTTTATCCTATGAAGTCCTCTCCCTCCTTCCTTTTGCGTTATGTATAGTCTGTCTGTATTTGCTCTTGGGTGTAGTGCTTTGTGTACTGTCATGAGTTTCCTAGTTTTCTGGTCTACGCTGCGGAGTTCAACCTCCGTCCACTCCACTATTCCTCTGCTGTATCTGATTACTGGTACTGCCCACGTGTTTATGGCTTTCATCATAGCTCCGGCGTTGAGTTTTGACTTGAATATCGCCTTAAGTCTGCATACATTCTTTCCTGATCATGTCCTTCATCTCTTGGTGTTTTATATCCTCTCCTTCTATTATTCCCAAGTATTGGTACCCTGTCTCATCTATGTGTTCGATGATATTTCTGGTGACAGAAATTCATTTCTCGTTGTGGTTCCGATCCCACAAAAGTAACCAGTTCGTTCCTAGACACGTACAAAAATCTAATCCTTCGAGCCAGCCCTAGGAGAGCTGTTAATCAGCTCAGTGGTCTGGTTAAACTATGATATAGTTATGTGTTTGACACTATTTGCATCTGGTAGCTTTATCTCTTCAGTCCTTGTCTCGTTGCCTTTTTGTATGTTGACCAAGGCACATTTTTCTATTCCAAACTCCATCCTGATGTCTCCAGATACAATCCTTACAGTCTGGATTAGGATATCTATTTCCTTGATACTCTTACCAAACAGCTTGATGTCGTCCACGAATATCAGACGGTTAAATCTGTTGCCTCCTTTCCTGAGTTGGTACCTAGAATCATCTTCTGCAGTACTTTTGTCATTGGAATCATGGCTGCTACGAAGAGTAGTGTGGACAGTGAATCGCCTTGAAACAACCCTCTCCTGATGTAACCTCTATTAGTCTTATCCCAGAGCTTGTAAGTATTGTACTTCTTAGGAAGCTGATGGTGTTTTCCTGTCCCATATATTTTCAGGCTTCTAGTAGCCACTTATGTGGTATCATGTCGAAGGCTTTCTTGTAGTCAATCCATGTCATGCTTGGGTCGGTTTTCATTCTCTTACTGTTCTTTTATTATTATCTAATTATTATTAGCATTTCTACCTTGTATCTTATAATTTACTGACATTTTTCTCTTTTTAATTATACATTTTTCTATTTGCAATTTCTCTTTGCTAATAACTGATCTCTTCTTTCTGTGTTTCCTGTTACCTTCTGTTACTTCTTACAAATAAACACCATAATCTTTGGAAGCTTGAATTTCAATTCAGTGCCTCCTGTGGGTATGTTCTGTACGAATAGGGGTTTATCTTCTAAATAATAATAATAATAATAATATAATAATAATAATAATAATAATAATAATAATAATAAATAATAAAAAGAATAATTGAATTTCAATGGACTCAGTGGCCTTGTTCCATATGAATAGGGTTCATCTCCTGAATAATAATAAAAACAGATGTTTCAATGGTTTAATTAATGTCTCTTCTGTTTTCGTGAATATATATATATACAATATATATTATATATATATATATATATATATATATATATATATATATATATATATATGTGTGTGTGTGTGTGTGTGTGTGTGTGTGTGTGTGTGTGTGTGTGTGTGTGTGTGTGTGTGATATAACATTTTAAAAAGAATAATTTTTCTTTGCTTAAGGCCTCTAAAAATAATGTTGCCACATGCCTACTTGCAACTGCAGGGCATCTGAATTTACATAGCTACTGCTACTGCTACTACTGCTACTGCTACTACTGCTAATGCTGCTACTTTCACAGGACGCACAATATAATATATTATGTATGCTGCAATTTCATAATTATTAAGGTTGAAATTTCTATTAAAAAAATCATTCCATGACTGACACAATCCAATTCCATTTTAGTGAGATTTTAAATACGTATTAACACAAAAGGCGACAGCTGAGCTAACTCACACGCACGCACGCATACACACACATACATATACACATGTGAGCCCGGAAATGCAAATTTTCTAATCAGTTTCCAATTTCTAGTAAAAAAAAATTAAAGTTCATTTCTACAGGAGTTGATGGCATAGAAACACATACATATACGCGCGCCCAAAAACACACACATATACCAATATATGCACGCAACACATGTCCGTGCGCTCTAGCACGTCTCTAACACACAGACGCGCGCGCGCACATGGAATCGTATATTCTCAAATGTAATCAATGCAATTCATTATGAAAGAAATGAAAACAATACCGAATTCTACAGTACAGAATAACACTGAGGATAATGGACGAGGACATCCTACCTTCCCCCCCAAAAAAAAAAAAAAATCTCGCAGTTTACCTCATTCTGTGTCTGGATTAAAGTTACCGTCTTCGAACTGAGGAGAAAATCTCCTCCTCATCTTTTTGTCCTCCCCTGTGTATCTGAGCTGAGAAAGACCATAGAGCTGCTAGGAATAGATGGTAATTAGACTGCAGTAAATCCTCCCGTAAGACCGAGCAAAATTAGGCAGGGCCACGAGATCATTTTCGGGAGGGGGTGGCGGGGTAGGGAACCCTATTCCCTGCCTGCTTTCATTTTGTTGTTCACATCTAAAAAAAAAAAAAAAAAAAAAAAGAAATTGCGCTCTGACCTTTTTCTTTTTCTTCCTTGGGTCCAGCAAACGTAGGCTAGAGAATTATCCGTTTAATATGAAAAAGGGAAATGCGGTTGCTGAAATCATATATATTAGTAAGTTACCAAAACACTTTACTTTTGTAAATGTAGCTACTGAAACTATATACAATTGTATGTGCACAAAACACAAACCATCAAATACTTTATTTTTAAGACTGCGGTTACTGAAACCAGTTATAACTATAAGTTCGCAAAACACAAATCATCAAATACTTTTGTTTTCTTTGCTTTACTTCGTCAACACGGCAACTACTTAAGAGTAGAACCCTCACTCTTAGCAGCGCACATTTTTGAGCCGTGGATTTCATCATGATCACTAACTCCTCTCAATACGTTATAAATTACAGTATATTAAGTATATTAACAGTATTAATACCGAAGGTCCCATTGGCACTCTGAAGTTTTAAAGTAAAAATTGAAAATAAAAGGAAAAAATTGTCGATGAAGTATTGTGTTCAGGCGTTTGTAAGAGGTAATTGGCTCATTATTATTATTATTATTATTATTATTATTATTATTATTATTATTATTATTATTATTATTATTATTATTATTCAAATGAATCCTACTCATATGGAACAAGGTCACCACGGGGGCCACTGACTTGAAATTCAAGCCTCCAGAGAATATGTTCATTCGACAGAAGTAACAGAAGGTAAAGGGAAATTCAGAAAGAGATGATCAGGTATTAGAAAAACAGATAAATAGATAAATAAATAAATAAACATGTAAATAACTTATTACAATACAAGAATTCGCTTGAACTTCTCAAGTTCCAATTGCACGACATCCTCAGGGAGGCTGTTCCACACCTTTCAGATTGCTGATTCCGATTATACTCGACAAGACTTGACATCAATAGTTCATCAGGGCCAGAAAACTTCATTCATAATCATATTAACGGGAAATGGGAATTCTATGAATTTAGTATTACTCTCAAAAGATATTCCAAGTTCAGATTATCAAGTTTTATAAGAAAGGAAGTGGTTTATCAAACTTTGTTACGCTGAGGTCGACACATTGCCACTTCAAGAGCTCCGAGAGACTGTCAAGAAACAAGGCAATATCTCTTAACCGAACATAAATTCGATTGATTGATGTATGACGACTAAAAGTGGCGTTAACCAACATAGGAGGTAGAAGGCTAAGATGCAGACCATAAACCTAGCGTTTCAAAGACCGACACACACACACACACACACACACACACATATATATATATATATATACATATATATAGTATATATATATATAGTATATATATATATATATATATGTATGTATATATATATATCTATATTATACATATATATATATATATATATATGTATGTATATATATATATATAATATATATATATATATATATATATATATAATATATATATATATATATATATATATATATATATATTCCCATTTATTGGCTGCCCCCAAATAACCTTGGACTTACGGGAAAAAAGGCAAAGAAATGATCCATCGGTAATAGAAAATCCCTTTGATCTGAAGACAAAACGCCTATCGTGACAAAGATGAATCTATTGACTTCTGCTAATAATAATAAATAAGCGGTTCAGACGTAAAATATCAGCTTTTGATCAATACGATAATAGTAACTTGCGTCTTTGGTAATTTCCCCAAATACTTTCAAATTTCACAAACGCGTCTTTTAGGCTAACAAGCTTCAGGCAGAGTACCCTTCTTCATCAAGATGGTTCTTTTAATTAACACAATTTCAATCCACCTAAGCATCATTATCAGCTTAAATTGTTTGTCAGCATTTCAGCTAAAACGCTGCTTTTGCGTTTTCAGGCAGAGGAACAAAGTAAACAGAATTGCATAGTTAAATATATGAGATTTGACTATTTGTTTCTCTTGAAAGATAATTGGTAATAGATTTGAATAATATTCCTACCTCACGGTACATTTTTTAAAAATTAGCTAGCATCGGGTAACATCCTGGCCTCCACCCCCATCAAATCTCGCTCTCTCTCTCTCTCTCTCTCTCTCTCTGTACGTTACGCCTTATTAACTGCAGCTTTCTCAGAACAGTTATTTTTTCTTGTTTAACTATCATTTTATTACAACATGAGCATCCACACCCCTCATATCTCTCTCTCTCTTCTCTGTATATTACGCTTTATTAACTGAATCCTTCTCAAAACCGAAAAGATAACAACATATCTCGGGTTACAACCCTTCGAGTAACATGCATGATTTACTTTTAAGGGATCTGCATTATTATGACACATTAACGAAAGCCTTTCATTTTGCTGGCAAGACGAATCCTTCAATCATTTCCTACGGGAATCCTGAATTAAGAGGGATAAGAGAACAAGCCATTAAGAGAACATGCAAAGGCAAGCAGGGTAAGTGATTTGCTCAAGAAGGGCCCGTGAAAGGTCCAAGAGTACAAAAGGATGGAAGCGGCGAGAATGATTCCAGGACCAGGAATGATTCTGAGGGATCCATCGAGATCTCGGGGTGAGAGTGGAATGGAAAGGAATGTAAAATCTAGGCCAAAGGTCAAGCGCTGGGACCTATGAGGTCGTTCAGCGATGCAGGGAAAATTGCGAGTGAAAGGTTTGGAAGGTGTAACGGGAGTAAAACCTCAAAGCAGGTTGCATTATGAAACGATTGTATAGGAAGGTGAAAAGATATATCTATATTTACTTTCATATATATATATAATATATATATATATATATATATATATATATATATATATATATATATATATATATATATATATATATATATATATAATAATATATAATACATAAATATATCTATATAACTTCATACATAATATGCACACCAAAACACACACACACACACACACACATAGATATATATATATATATATATATATATATATATATATATATTATATATATATATATATATATATACATATATATACTATATCACCCACTAATCATACAATAACTCACACGAAACACCACCACACACAGCAACACACACACACATATATATATATATCTATATATATATATATATATATATATATATATATATATATATATATACATATATAGATGAATAATAATAATAATAAAGAGAGTATGGCCAGCAGAAACTTCTGCATTTTTCGTTAAAAGTTTATTTTTATCCAACGCCTACGTTCCGGGATACAAACCACATCTTCAGGGCTAAAAACAGGGAAAAAAATAAAATTATATACAGTAAATCAGACTAAAATGGGGTACAGTAGTAAATTATGCTTTTTTAAAAAATATATAGATTAATTAACATTATATCAGTGAAATTCGAATTTTATAAAAAGTAAGATGGTAACTGACTGAATAAGAAATCAACAGTAAAAAGCAAAGCTACTAAGTACAATTGCACTTTCAAAATAAATAAACAAAACGCTTAAAAACACAAACCATACGTGAACAACTAAGAAAATTTACATTACTACTAGAGACAGGAGAAAAATATTGAATCCTAACAAGCAAAAAATTTCTGTATATGAGTACAAAAGGAGAAAAAAAAAATTAAATATATATATATATATATATATATATATATATATAT
Organism: Macrobrachium nipponense; assembly: GCF_015104395.2. Taxonomy (NCBI): domain Eukaryota; kingdom Metazoa; phylum Arthropoda; class Malacostraca; order Decapoda; family Palaemonidae; genus Macrobrachium; species Macrobrachium nipponense. The sequence continues at coordinate 29,767,964 of NC_087218.1, read as the reverse complement.
ATATATATATATATATATATATATATATATATATATATATATATGTATATATATATATATATAAAGGCGGACACAAAGCAAAAAATAGCGAAACGAGAACTCAACGGTACAGAAGCAGAGATAAGACTGAGTAAGTTATTATTTATTTTTGACAAAAGGGAAGAGGCAAACACAAAGGCGAGAAGGTAGAAAGGGCGAATGGTCTATTAAGTAATGTTGAGTTGTACAGCAGTTGAATGGTTGTTGAGGGCTGATGACAATTGTTTTATGTTATCTATTTTCTCAAACAGGCGGGATGGATAGCAATTTCTGCTAAATTAGTTTTGCAAGAAAACTACTTCCTCATGGAATTTGACCCAGATGCATGACAATTTAAAAACTTTTGGAACTGGCTGTGGTGGATAACTATTTCATTTTTAACGGGAAAATTTACAAACAAACTGATGGCATTCAACTGCAGTACAACTCAACATTACTTATTAGACCATTCGCCCTTTCTACCTTCTCGCCTTTGAGTTTGCCTCTCCCCTTTTGTCAAAAATAAATAATAACTTATTCAGTCTTATCTCTGCTTCTGTACCGGTGAGTTCTCGTTTCGCTATATTTTGCTTTGTGTCCGCCTTTATTATATATATAATATATATATATATATATATATATATATATATATATATATATATGTAATATGTATTTTAATTTTTTTTTCTCCTTTTGTAATCATATACAGAAATTTCTTGCTTGCTAGGATTAAATATTTTTCTCCTGTCTCTAGTAGTAATGTAAATTTTCTTAGTTGTTCACGTATGGTTTGTGTTTTTAAGCGTTTTGTTTATTTATTTTGAAAGTGCCATTGTACTTAATAGCTTTGCTTTTTACTGTTGATTTCTTATTCAGTCAGTTACCATCTTACTTTTATATAAAATTCGAATTTCACTGATATAATGTTAATTAATCTATATAATTTTTCAAAAGCATAATTTACTACTGTACCCCATTTTAGTCTGATTTACTGTATATAATTTTATATTTTTTCCCTGTTTTTAGCCCTGAAGATGGGGTTTGTATCCCGGAACGTAGGCGTTGGATAAAACTAAACTTTTAACGAAAAATGCTGAACTGCTGGCCATACTCTTTTATTAAAGATCAGACTTTCTAGAAGCGACAATGCCATTCATATATATATATATATATATATATATATATATATATATATATATATATATATATATATATATATATCTATATATATAGATATATATATATATATATATATATATATATATATATATATATATATATATATATATATATATATATATATATATATATATATATATATATATATATATATATATATATATATATATATATATATATATATATATATATATATATATATATATATAATAAGGATACGTATAATGTTAAACTGCAACGTTGGCACTAATATTGTTGCCACGCGACGTAGTAAACACGCAAGAGAGGGCAATTGGAATTACGCCGCTTGCTAATGCGAGCGTACAAATTAACAGCAAACAAGTGCCCGGAAACAGGTGTACATTTACAGCTCGCCAGATAAACGAGAGCAATCAAATAATGTGGAAAGATAGTCGTCCGCTTTGTATAAATTAAAATGTCTCTAACTGCACGGGAGCGCTGGCTTTGTAATGTGATTTCTATTATATCATTTTCATATGTAGAGAATCTGAGCTGAAGAGTTACTTGTACTGATAAACGTTATACTGTTTATGTGGGTATGCACACACATACATATGGACATATACATACGTATATATATTTACATTTGTATATGCATATACAAATAAACAGATATGTATGTATGCACACAAATATATACGTATAAGTAGGCAGAAAATAACACTTATCAAGCTTGCTCAAAAATCTTACTTCAGGATGAATTATGTGTTGGTTACAGTTTTTCTTTTATTTCTGTGCCAACTCCCTATAAGTATACATACACCTAGAATGTATATGATTATTAAATATATTAATTTACAGTGGCAAAGATATAAAATTTTACTTCCCAACATATCCTTCTGTCCCTATCGGAATACAATTGAGTACCTGACTACCAACAAACCACCTTGCAAAGAAGTAATTGCATGAATAATGACATTAAAATCACTAGTGAAATAAGAGTATCACCAGGCTGGGATTACAGAAACCGTATATATGAAAGAATTAAATTCAAAAGCCCCGCACTTTTGCAGTTATCCAATCCCCGAGAACAAGATGAACGAACGTCAAGGGATGTTAGCATAAGTTAAACCGTTTCCTGTAAAAGACAAAGAGATTCCATTTACAGAGTCAGACTTAGTCTAAAGTCAACAGTATACATATAGGAACGAGGATTTCCAGTTTTCTGTGTGTGTGTGTGTGTGAGGGAGAAGGGAGGGGCCAGGTCGGGGGAGAGTGATGGTTCCCCTCAAGGCTGTGTGGGTAAGGGATAGGTCTAAGGGAAATAGACTACGGGTGGAGTAGGCCTACAGCAGAAGCTAAAGGTAGACGTGCCACGGAAAACGGATGGGTGGAGGGAAGGGTAAAACCTGGGCGTGGACGGGAACCTTGGTAGTGCCACAGTGGATAAAGGGAGGGGAACGGGTGGGATGGGGGTAGAAGGAAGGAGATGGGCGGCGGGCTTCAAGCGGGCGTGATGAAGTAAATCAACAATAGAGCGAAGCGGGCTCCAGCTCACCTGAGCCAGTGTACCGTCGGCCTAATTGAATCATTTCTGGCAGGGGGCGCGCTCTGCCACGCCAGTCCTCGATAGGGGGAAGAGATCTGTTCATCTATCCACCTACCTATCCATCCGTCTGTCTGTCTGTCTTTGCAGCTGCTGCTACTCCTGTTCTTGCAGCAGGGAAATGCGAGAGAGACTCACTCGTCCGGTAATGGCCGGAAGAGAAGGCCTGGCGTCGAGTGGCGTAAGAACGAGGAGGAGGAACTTCACAGCCGGAGAGCAGGAGTTATAGGCGATGCACAGTTCGGCTGTTGATATAGCTGGGTAATTAGAGAGAGAGAGAGAGAGAGAAACTTCAACTGCAGTCATTACAGAAGGAAAATCTAAATAAAAAAAAATGAAACGCCAAGAAAAAATACCTAAGCTGAGAGAGAGAGAGAGAGAGAGAGAGAGAGAGAGAGAGAGAGAGAAATAATTTCCATGAGTCATTAAACAAAAGAAGATAACCGTAATAAAAATAAAATTCAAACGACTTGGAAGAAACTACCAGAGCTTCTGTGCTCAGAGGCTAACAGCAATCTCGAGGCTTTAACAAGTTTATATAGTACGTACAATGTTGTCACATGGCCGGGGAAGCCTTATATATTTAAGGGCCTGCCATTGCTTTCTCGAATATCGTGTGTGCTGAACTGTAAGAGTTGTCTTTGAAATGACGTAAAACTATTTACAAGTATTAGGATGTATATATGTATGTACGTATATGTGTGTGTAAATATAGTAAATATATATATATTATATATATATATATATATATATAATATACTATTATATATATACTAATATACATAATTATATATATATACACACATATATATACACACACAAAGTAATTGGGGTTCCAACTTCTTTTATGACTTATGTGGGATAGTTGGTAGCGCCCTGGCTGTTAATTTAGGAGACCGGGGTTCGATCCCAATGTGATTCTGAAATTTGAATGCTATTTCAGTACTATATATATATATATATATATATATATATATATATATATATATATATATATATATATATATATATATATATTATACTACGTATTTACATTAAAAAATGGAAATTTTCAGTATGAAATAAACGGATCTTTCCTAGATAGTGACCACCGAGGGTTTTCGGATTCGTCATATAGGACTCATATTTCTTGTCCGTCATTATTTTTATGAAATTTACAGTCTTTTGTTCACGATAATCCCCAACTGGCTTGTACTAGTATACACGACGCAAAAGTGGATACATACCGGGTTAAGATCCAAACAAATGTGTCGGCTTAACATGTACATTATTTTTCATTTCGATAAATGGGTAGGCTTTCCTATGTCTTACAGGAAGGAATAAACGACATAGAGAGAGAGAGAGAGAGAGAGAGAGAGAATGATTCCCGATTTTCAACTTTTAACATAAATTTCTGTTAATCTACAGAATTAAATTAATTAAATAATTCATTCCACTTACCAAGGTCAGTATCAGGCCTCTCTATTAATTCCATTAAATGATTACGAAGCAGAAAAGTTCCCTACATATACTTCTATTTGTATTAAGGTGAAACTGTAGCTAATGAAAAGGGCTAATATTTGTTGTACTCAGGTTTTACCCATATACCTAACTGTGCTTAACTCTTGTCATTCCTAAGCAACTTCGCTGCTTGACTCAATTTCTGAGTTTGGATGTAAATTTACTTTTCTTTTCTTCAAGACCCTCATCTTAAGTCACCAGTTTCTGAAGGTTTCCAATCAACATAAATAAAAACTCTAAGATGTCCAAACGCATACAGGTACACTACATAAAATACTTCGCGTCTGCTCGCACAAACATAGCAATTCAAAGCACTTGCAATCACAAATTGAACGGGGAAGTTTCGCGTTAATTTCTCTCTGGGAGATTACACGTTCCTCTCGGCGACTTTGAAAGGAGCTCCGTGCCTTCAAATGATATCATAGGAACAAAGCGAGGCACAGCATCCCTGAAAAAAACCAGGCTTCTGAGCTGGATACCATCCTTCAGTGAACGTATATTGCTACGCTTCCTGTTTCTGTTTATTTACTCTCTATTTTCAGGAAAAATTTGCTTTACTTCTTTTAGTCTATAACTAATTCATTTAACTACATTATTCCCAATAAATATCTAGCATCGGTAGCCTAAAACCAATTTTAGCACTTGAATGCTACGTCTTACACATAGCAAATACATCCTAATATTCACATCACATAACTGCCTTCCTACTGAATAATGTTACAGGGTAAATCTATCCCCTGCTAATATGTTCTCTGATAAAGGTTTACTTATATGAAATCTCCGAAGACTGAGAAAAAAAGGCCTAAGAAGTACTTCCTTGCTTCGTAAAACAAAGTGATGCTTCACGCATCTATCGTCTCCACTGTCTTTGGCTGTTGACTGATAACCTTGTCTATTCCTTAGTTGAAGCAGTGATTTCCATGGTTACTTTTATTGTTTTTTTTCTATTATTTATTGATTTTATTAGTATGTTTATTTATCTATTTATTTTGTTTTGCCTTCAGTTCCGCACACAATCCAATGTCTTATTTTCTCGCAGTTTTCCGAAAACCATTACTTCTATCAATCCTAGTTCGGTAATCCTTCCTCCAAAATATATTAACAGTCCATTAATGCCTCTCACTCATCCTCCTGAGTAAAACTTGATTTGCTCAACTATCTACAGGGATATTCACTCTTCCTACTCATTCTCCTAACCCTCTCATAAACTCTTTGTTTCCTTCAAATTTATCAAGTATATTCCTTGTCCACTTTTTATCCTGTTCCTTTATCATTCTCTGAAGCTTCTCCTATTACAGAAGACTCCGAGGAACGGTAGCTTTGTTTTAAGATAAGGATAAGATAAGGTCCTTTTTCTTGAATGGAAATCTTGATATATTGTTCAAGATTCACTTTGAATCCGTAAGTTTATAGGAAAAGCGTAACTCTTGATATAAGCACCCAGGGAAATGGGTCTCATTTCATCCTCAACCATATTATATTCGTTTGAAAATTAAGCTAATTTCATAATACTCATAACGTCTCAATTAGCTTTCAAATTTCTTCAAATGGGTAAAATACCCACTTCTCCCCATATACCTAGACGGTTCACCAATCAAACAAAATGTTTGAAAAGGTTGCCGATTATAGCAGCAATGTACGACACCGCCTTCAAATAAACATAAGAATGGCTGAACAGCAGCACCAATATGCAGCAGCAAGTTTGCCTCGCTGTCGAACTTCACAGTTTCAGAGGTCCTTTATTCCTCAGTCTCCCTGAGGATGTTGTGCCACTGGAACTCCAAAAGTTCAAGCAGACATGCAACGCATTACTACCATAAAATACGTCTTGTATTTTAATAAATCAAATCGTTAGTTCATTTTATCTTTCTAATAATCGATCTCTTTTGTTACTTCTTTCCAATGAACACCATATTCTTTGGAAGCCTGAATTTCGAGTCAATGGCCCTTGCAGGCTTGTTCCATATGGATGAGGGTTCATCTTCTGAATAATAATAACAATAATGATACTGTTGAATAAAATGGCAGAATTCAGCGAATTAATCTTATATGTTATCTTTTCTATTTTTCTTATTACTCGCTTTTCTGGCTCTGCGATACTTCGCAATAATTGGCCAATATTCATATTGGGGATAATACAGACGGCAGTAAAGAAAGATCATGAAATTAGTATGTTTGTGTAAACGTGGGCGAATAAGATATTTCACAGGATCGACCTACGATCCTGATAACTGTAAGTTTACAAATCTGTGTTATCCTCTCAAGGGGATGTTACGTATACTTTTTAATGCTTAGTAGGTTGCTAATAATAGAATTTTAATTGCTCATAGACGGAAATTCTAACATGTAATATGTAAAATTAAATTAAAATAAATTCATGCAACCCAGACCTTGAAAAAATGGTATATTACAAGAATGCTTCGATTAGATTAATTATGCAAATAATATCTAGAATTCGTAAGTTATTGTATTTATGGAATATCTGGCTCTTTGCAATGTTTTGGAAGCATATTATTAAAATCCCTAGGGTAAACGCACTAATTTTCACAATTTGCGTTCACTACATAGGCCAGCGTCAATAACCTAAATGTTGTAATTCCAATTTTAGTAACCATAAATCAATCAGTCACTACACAGTCTATTTAAGAGTAATGGCGTGTACACTCACATATCGTTTCCCTCCCACAGTCTGCAAACATTCAACTTGATTAATGATTCAACGTCGGTAAAATGGTAGTTTCGGGTTTTTCATCATTCAGTTTCATCGTCAACATCTCTTACTGATTATTTCACTTCCCTTATTCTTCAACGAAAGACAAATGAAAAGGACGGAGACTCTTTGTGACACCACAAAAGAAAATAAAGAAATATGCAAGTATGAAATGGGCAAGTTCTTTTCCGTTTTCTTACCCGTGATCCATTTTCCCACCTTTTCCTATAACTCCTATGCCTCCTCCTCCTCCACCTCATCCTCCTCCATCTCCACCTCCTCTTCCTTCTTCTTCCTCTTCTTCCATCATTCGAACGGGAGTCTCGAACCTTGAGACTATCTTTTCCAATCCCACCCGAAATCCAGAATATATCCCCTCCATGATCCCGTTCGCCTTTCCTGTACCGTCTTTCCCGAGATCCTACTTCTCTTCCTCCTCCTCCTCCTCCTCCTCCTCACATCGTCCCAATGGAAATGAGGGAAGGAGGGAGGGAGAGGAAGGAGGGGGTGGGGGACACAGTATAAGGCGACGTAACAAGAGTTGCAATATTCTGGAATCTCCAGGGAACTGGAAACGCCAGGGTATCCTGCATCCATCCAGTCTTTCACTCACCCTCCTCCTCCTCCTCGGCTGCTGTGCGAGGAGAAAGGGGAGGAGGAGGAGGAGGAGGAGTCCCTCGGCTTTCCCTGCCACCATCCTACGCAAGTGAGACTGAGGAGTTGGAGTATAAGGTATAGGGGGAGGAGAGTAAGAGGTCACTCCTTCCCCCTCCTCCCCCACCTACGACCTACCATGAAGGTCCCAAAGGCGCCTACTACTTCTTCTTACTTGTTCTCGCAGAAATCACGTACCTGCAAAAGAGAAAGGAAGTTTATTTTACCTCACAGTTCAGTTTAAAAGAAAAATACTGTATTCTTTTTTAAATATTACCATAAAAATATTACTAGACTATTATCATTTATCCATAACTCTTTATCATCACTAAAACAGCATAAATTTATCTACTTATAGCGGCTCTAAATGCATCAGTCATAAATGTAATACCTGCAACATTATTGTTATTACTGTAATAACTGTTTGAGTATAATTTCTATCACTTATGCTAATAATCTTTGGTATATAGTAATTTATCCCTTTATATTAATTGTAAATTTAGCCAAACATCTATAGAACATTACTTTTTATCTATCAATCTTGTACTGACCAATGTTCTTTCTTTTTATCTTTAAATTTACACTCTTATTATTAATAAGATGAAATGTACTACATTTAAATTATATCAGTCATTATACACATTACTTCAGTGATTTTTTGACAGGGAATAAACACAGATAAGCACATTCTTAGTGTCAAATAATAAGCTACGATAACAAGTGGTAGCGATTGCCACTGTACAGTCATAAAGTAAAGAGGGAAGGCCCTCATGAAAAGCAAAAAAAAAAAAAAAAAAAAAAAAAAAAAAAAAAAAAAAAAAAAACCATGGAAATATCTCTTATTTCAAATCATAGATAGTACTGATATCTGCTTCTTAGATCCATATTAGGATCAGAAAGTGAAGAAAACAGCGGCTTTCTTTAGATTTTTTAGTAAGTAATTTTCATTGATGGATAAAATGGAATAAAACTGATCTTCACAAAAGGGAGTAATTCAAAAAATATTTTTCATTGACAGAAGCATCGTAAAAATGAGCATAAATTCTTAATATCATTAAAGGTGAACCAAGAAAAAAATAAAGACTCAAAAAGAGACAAAGTAGAAAAGTCTAATTAATTCAAAATAAGTAATGACTCTCATTCATTGAACACTGGAAAATTCAGTAAGATCTTAATGACATATTGTCATTGCATTTGATGGAAAATTTTGCTCGAAATAAAATACTGACGCAAGAATTCCAGACCCAGAGTCTGTTCAAATGTAGCTTTTGAATCAGGAAAGGAAAAAGTTTTAAATATTTCAATTTTATATTCGCATGCTTAGGGAAGGGTATATGTACGTATAAGCTCTCGTTTCCAAATTAGGTCACTGGGTCATTATTGCCGCCGTTAAATACTATATCGGTGTGATAATGTGTGAATCTTTATCCAGCTGAAACTAAATGGGTTATCTAAAACACACAATCATTCTAAAAATAATGGTAAGGAAAAATAGTTTTGGAATTTGTTAATATAATTTCGAAAGTTTTAAACTTAATTGTATATTTTTTAACGAATTTAAAAGCGTTAAACTTAGTTACCAATCAGATAAAAAAATCAAATTAATCTAGCACAGAACCTGAACTTAGTAACCAATCAAATAAAAAGAAATCAAATGAATTTAGCCAAGAACCTGAACTTCGTTATCAGTCAGGTAAAAAAAAAATTAATTTAGCGAAGAACCTGAACTTAGTTATCAGGCAGATAAAAAAAAACTAATTTAGCGAAGAACCTGAACTAAGTTATCAGTCAGGCAAAAAAAATCAAATGAATTTAGCCAAGACCCTGAACTTAGTTTTCAGCCAGATAAAAAAAATGAATTTAGCGAAGAACCTGAACTTAGTTATCAGTCAGGTAAAAAATCAAATGAATTTAGCCGAGAACCTGAACTTAGTTATCAGTCAGGTAAAAAAATGAATTTAGCGAAGAACCTGAACTTAGTTATCAGTCAGGTAAATAAAAAAAATAATTTAGCGAAGAACCTGAACTTAGTTATCAGTCAGGCAAAAAAAAATCAAACGAATTTAGCCAAGACCCTGAACTTAGTTTTCAGTCAACTTAAGATTATAACTTAGTATCAGTCAGATAAAGAAAAAAATAATTTAGCGAAGAACCTAAACTTAGTTATCAATCAATAAAAAAAAAATGAATTTGGCGAGGAACCTGAACTTAGTTATCAATCAGGTAAAAAAATCAAATGAATTTAGCCAAGAACCTGAACTTAGTTATCAATCAGGTAAAAAAATCAAATGAATTTACCCAAGAACCTGAACTTAGTTATCAGTCAGATAAAAAAAATATTAATTTAGTGAAGAACCTGAACTTAGTTATCAGTCAGGTAAAGAAATCAAATGAATTTAGCCAAGAACCTGAACTTAGTTATCAGTCAAGAATAAAAATCAATTAATTTAGAATAAGAACCTGAACTAGTTATCAAGTCAGGTAAGAAAAAAATCAAATGAATTTAGCCAAGAACCTGAACTTAGTATCAGTCAGTACCAAAAAAAACAATAATAGTGTAGGAAGAACCTGAACGAGAGTATCAATTCAGGTTAAAAAAATTCAAGAACGTACCCAAGAAACTGGAACTTAGTAAAAAAAAATCAAAGTCAGATTAAAAAAAATTAATAATTTAGCGAAGAACCTGAACTATTTATCAGTTCAAGTTCCAAAAAAAAATTCAAAATGGAATTTAGCCAAGAACCTGAAAAAAAAACTAATTAATTTCAGTCAAGATAAAAAAAAAAAATTTAAGCCAAAGACACCTGAAGTTAGTTATCAATCAGATGAAAATATCAAATGGTAAAAAAAAAAAATGAATTTAGTTACCAGTCAGGTAAATAAGAAAATTTACTTAGTGAAGAACCTGAACTTAGGTATCAGTCAGGTAAAAAAAAATCAAATGAATTTAGCCAAGACCCTGAACTTAGTTATCAGTCAAATAAAAAAAAAGTAATTTAGCGAAGAACCTGAACTTAGTTATCAGTCAGTAAAAAAAATCAAATGAATTTAGCGAAGAACCTGAACTTAGTTAACAGTCAAATAAAAAAAATCAAATGAATTTAGTCAAGAACCTGAACTTAGTTATCAGTCAGATAAAAAAAATTAATTTAGCGAAGAACCTGAACTTAGTTATCAGTCAGATAAAAAAAATCAAATGAATTTAACGAAAAACCTGAACTTAGTTAACAGTCAAATAAAAAAAATCAAATGAATTTAGCGAAAAACCTGAACTTAGTTAACAGTCAAATAAAAAAAATCAAATGAATTTAGCGAAAAACCTAAACTTAGTTAACAGTCAAATAAAAAAAATCAAATGAATTTAGCGAAAAACCTGAACTTAGTTAACAGTCAAATAAAAAAAATCAAATGAATTTAGCCAAGAACCTGATGTGCAAAGACCCATTAACATACTATAATATTTTCAAATCAACCGTGCATTTACTGTCTAGGCCAGTCCCTTACGACACCCCTGATTGGCTGTTGATAAGCCAATCACAGGGCTGGAAACTCTCAGTCTCTCTCGAGAGTTCACATGGGTAGGCTCTATGTTCCAGCTTTCCTGAGGTATATGTCTTTCAGGAAAGGTGGAACATACATCCTGCCTATGTGAATTCTCTCGAGAGACTGAGAGTTTCCAGCCCTGTGACTGGCTTATCAACAGCCACGTCGTAAGGGACTGGGCTAGACATCAAATGCCCGGTTAATGTGAATCTACTATAGTGTTTAAGACCCATTCCAGACCATATCAAAAGTAGGAAAGTAGAGTTCTATCTCTCCTGGTTTCGGGACTCCATAAACCATGAAATTTCCATTGCATATCAGTAAAACGCCAGGTAGCTACTACAGGCCTGAGTGAACTTGAGTAAACTGATTAACAAGTTTAAATCAACGAAACTATGACTGACTTTGTCTTCAAAAGGGCAAATCGTCATCCATAATAGCTCAAATTTTCGGAGAGTAGCCACGCCATTAAGCGAAAATTGTTACCACAGGAATAATTTCTGATTATTATAGTTTTAGGCACACATGCCAAGCACTGGGACAACTAAGGCCATTCAGCGCTGAAACGGAGATTGACATTGAAAAAGTTTGAAAGGTGTAACAGGAAGAAAACATCGCAGTTGCACTACGAATCAATTGTTAGGAGAGTGTGGACAGTGAGATGGAAGAATGAGAATATGAACCGAGGTACAGTAAAAGGAATAGAAGAGGTTGCTGCTAGGGGCTGAAGGCACGACCGGCGGAAGATTTAGCCAGCCTTGTGCTGGCACGGGCTCTTGCTTTTAGCTGCCCGTAAACACAAGGCACGGCCGCAGGAAAGCATACATTCTACATCGAAAGTATAGCAAGGTGTTTAGAAAGTTAAGAGTTATGTACCCTTTCGAAAAAAGAGAATTTCACCAGAGAATAACCAAGTGACGGTTTTTAAAAATCCAGAAAAAAAGATTAATAATAAAAAAAAAAAAACAGAAAAAATAAAAAATACCGAGTAATGCTAAAGCGAAGACTGCTGCTGCTAGCGCTACTACTTTGCTTTTACGAGCAATGCAAGACGTTCAGCCCTCCGTGCTAACTCCCCGAGGTCTCATGGTTTTGGGTGAGTGGGGAAAGGAAGAGGGGGTGGGGGGGGGGGGTGGAGGCATGAGAGGTAATGGGGAGGGGGAGGAAGGGGAAATTGGAAAAGAATTCTTTGGAAAAGTCTCAAGAAAAACATACATACAAATCACGAGGGGAGAAAATGTATAGACTCCGGGTACATAAACCTCCATAAACCTCCATAATGATAAGTTTGTTACGAAGAGTGCTGCAACCGTGAATAAGGACGAATGCGCGTCACATAAATTGCAGTGACGCGAAGCAGAAACGATTAAATAAGTGCGCCTAAAAGCGCGCGCAAGCGAGGGAATGCGAGAGCATCAGCAGTTCAAAACGCAAGTGTTGACAGTCATTTGTTTAGGGTGAAAAATTCTCAAACGTCAAGTTAAATGGTGGTTTCCGAAAACACCTGTCAGGGTCAGTTTACTCTGACAACAATGACACCAATAACAGGAATTGCAACAGTAGTAACGACAGAGGATTTCTGCGAGCATCTTCTGCGAAGCCAGCAGTCAGTCGGTCCAACTCCTAGTCCCAATAACATTACAAATAACACAATCGGAGTGATATTGGTTTTCTGAAGCAAGACCTAACTAGACCCTTTCTCAATGCTTTCGCGAACTGAATGGAACATGAACGTGAAATATGAAATTTAGGCCAAAGGCCAAGCGCTGGGACCTACGAGATAGTTGAGCGCCGAGAGGGAAATTGAGAATAAAAAGGTTTGAGAGTTATAACAGGTAGAAGACCTCTCAGTTACACTTAGAAAGAACTAGTAGGAGAGGACGGAAAAAGAAAATAAGAACGGAGGTGCAGCTAAAGGAACGAAAGGGGTCGCAGCTAAGGGCCTAACGAGTGCAAAATGAGACACGTATATTGATGAGGAATATATGAAAGTCATAGAGGGCAAGCAATATATAGTCTATATTAACGTAGCAATAATAATATATTATCATTTACGTCACTAGTAAAACAGAATCCAGGGTCGATTCTCTGCAACTGCTTATATTCAAACAAAGCCAGAGAAAGTGCAACACCAAGCTCCAAAATAAAAAAAAACAAGGGTACACAAACAATAAAGTGGCGATACAATATTTCAGTTTCAGCGCTGATTTAAACGTTAACATGACACCGAACACAAAACCATTTTGTTTGGGGAGCGTAACGCACAGCTGTCCATCTAAACCTCGCAATGCAAATGACTTAATCCCCAACTCCATATCAACGGCTTCTTTTATCACGAGTTTCCGCTACGCCGGCCAATCAACGAGACGGAAAAAAGCGGAAAAAAAACAAAAGATAAAACATTTAAAACAACTTCGAATTCGCTCCTTTCGTAATCCACACGAATATTGTGGAAGTTCTTTCTACATAAATGTGCGTACGTGTGTTTTTTAGGGATTATGAATACGTACATATGAAAAATTAAGAAAATCCTTTTAAAACATTTTTGAATCTGTTTCGCCTTTTGTAAACCACGCGAAAATTATGGAAGTCATTCCTGCATAAAAGAGTGGGCCTTTTTTTCAGTTTTATATCCTTATACCTGAGTTTCCGCTTTTGATGATTTAACAAAATAAAAAATAAAAATTCTAATGCTTAAATATCTGGGTCTGTCACTTCTTTTGAGAATACATTTACTCTTTATTCCTCTCCTCTCTCATTCCTTGTCTTCATCTGTTCTGGGCTAGATTGAGACATGAGATTGCCGTCCCACTGACGTGTATTCTTTATGCCTAAATAATAATACATAGATTGTAAAATAATGTTAAAAAGCAAAAAATAAAAATACTGAGAAACTTTCATCAGTATTTATGTGTGTATATATATATATATATATATATATATATAATTATATATATATAATATATATATATATATATATATATATACACACACACACACACACATATATATATATATATATATATATATATATATATATATATATATATATATATATATATATATATATATATATATATACATATGCATAAACAAGGTAATCCCGTAAGACCCATTATAAGCTCTGTTGGTTCTTTTGCATATAAACTATCAAAATGGCTTGTTGAAATACTTACACCACTAGTGGGGACTGTCTCGGGATGTTCCCTTGAAAATTATGTAGATTTTATCAGTCGTCTTAATAATTTTAACCCAAATTATGACTTTATAATGGTGAGTTTTGACGTTACTTCTCTTTTTACAAAGGTGCCAATAGAAGACCTGTTAGAGTTTCTAGAGGATGAGATGAAAAAACATGTGTTCATATTGCCACACAAAACTTTAATAGAGCCTATAAAATTGTGTATCAAAGGTTGCAAGTTTACTTTTAATGGTAATTATTATGAACAGAAATTCGGTATGGCCATGGGAAATCCTCTTCTCCTCTACTTAGCAATCTATATATGGAGTTTTTTGAAAGAAAATATTTACCAAACTTATTGCCAAGAGGTGTGTTATGGATACGATATGTGGATGACATCTTATGTTCATGGCCAGTGAAAAGGAACGTAAAATACTTTCTTAGTAAACTAAATGCACTAGTGCTTTCCATAAAGTTCACTCTTGAGAGGGAAGAAGATGGAAAATTGCCATTTTTAAATGTATTGGTACATAGAGCTAATAGAAAATTCAAATTTTCTGCTTATAGGAAACCTACAAATATCTGTTCTTATGTACACTTTTATTCAAACCATCCATTTAGAACTAAGACTGCAGTTTTTTCTGCTATGTTTTTAAGGGTACTGCGGGTCAGCAGCCCGGAATTTTTAGATCAAGAAATTGACAAGATACGTGAATTTGCTGGCAATTTGAGGTACCCAGACAATTTTATTGAAAACACCTTTTGTAAAGCCCGAAAAACGTTTTACGGATTGACAAAAACAGAAAAGTTCGAAAACAAAAATCTTTTAGTGCTTCCTTTTTATGCTTGCTTTAATAACATCCCGAGACAAATCAAGTCACTGGGTGTTAATGTTGTGTTCAAAACGCTAGGAACTATTGGAAACTTGCTGATTAAAAGTTCACCTGGATATGGAACAGGATGTATTCATAAGATTCCATGTAAAAATTGTAATAAAACCTACGTAGGACAAAGTGGAAAGACAATGGCAGTTCGATTAAAACAACATAAATATAATGTAAACAATGTAAGAATTGGTAATATGTCAAATGCATTATTTGTACACACGAATAATAGTAACCATGGGATTAACTGGACAGACTCCAAGGAAATTATGTTTTACAAAGATTTAGTGAAAGGAAATTTAATAGAATCCTGTATAATTAAACAAGACTGTGATAGTTTATTAAATATCAGCCCGGGTTTATACAAAGGACTGTTCGGTAGTTGTAACCGTTGTTTGCTTTTTAGCGTCATTTGTCTTGAAACGAAGTCTTCTTGCGACTCCTGAACCCTGATGAGGTGTAGAAATACATGAAAGCGCTCGGTTTCAAGGTCAGTTTCTTTTCAACCCGCTTCTTGGCTTGGTATGCATATAGATATAATTATATATATATTATATTAAATATAATATATCTACTATATAATATATATATATAATACAACATACACATATATATAAATATATATATATATTATATATATATATATATATATATATATATATATATATATTAATATAAGTATGTGTGTATGTGTATTCCAGCATAACTCTGAAACGCATTGAGGAATTTCAACCAAACTTGGTATACATGTGACTTACTGTCTGGAAAAGAATACTGTGGGAGTAAGACATCACTAGCACCAAAGGGCACCAAAAGAGGTTGCGGGTGGAGAGGACATCCCTAAAACGGGACTGGTTCTACCCGTATGCTTAGTTACTCGACGAATTTATCATACCTCATTTCGTTATACATAGGAATTACTATGTGCAAAGGAATACTGTAGAGGCGGGGGTTAGACATCACTGGCACACAAGGGATTGGGGTGTTAAGGGGGTGACATGCAAAAATAAACAAAAACGGCAGATATCAGTGTCTAATTCATAGTTATCAGGTCACCGAGGAAACTGGTGACACTCCCATAGCCCTTCAAGTCCCAGTTCAGGGCGGGGCGGAGGTGGGCGGGGGGGCGGAGGGGCGGGGGGGAGAAGGGGGTGAAATATAAAATGTAAAAAATGTTGGGCAATGTAACACGCAAGAGAGCAGAGAGAGAGAGAGAGAGAGAGAGAGAGAGAGAGAGAGAGAGAGAGTTTACTTTTTGTCATTCAGAGTTCTCCGGGCAGCGCTAGTTTGGTCAGCTATTATATACATACATAAATACATACGTACGGTACATACATAGACACACACATATACACACACACAACATACATATATATATATATATATATATATATATATATATATATATATATATATATATATATATATATATAAGGCGTATGTGCATATATATGAAAAACTTCCCGACCCTTTACACAAACACACACACCGACACACGCTGGAATGCCTCTGATTCATATACGAATTAATTTTGCGCTGCATGGCAATCATACTAATGCATCCACTGAATATACCTCACTCCCCTTTTTAAAATCACTACATTACATTTCAACAAGTCGGCGTCGCACAAAAGTAGCCAATCTAATTTGGCCGCTCTCTCCTCATCATTTCATTATTGGAAAGCATCAAATGCCAATGTTACGTTCATAATGCACTGCCTCTTTCAATTATATATACATGCATACATACTACATGTATATAATATATATATTATATATAATATATATATATATATATATATATATATATATAATATATATGTGTTTGTGTGTGTGTGTATATGGCCGGTGTGGGATGAGGAGGAGTCGGTGGGAGGCAGGGGGGAGTGTGGGCTGACTGATTGATTGATTTGTGGCTATTAAAACTGGTGTCACAACTGTGGTTGTGTGGAGTGGTTGGATAGGGTTGAGGGAGGGAATGGTTTATTAGAAAAAATGAAAGAAAGAGGGGGGTTGGGTTAGAGTGGGAAGAAGGTGGGGAAGAGTGGGTGGATTGGGATAGGGGAGGGAGGGGATTCAACCAAAAAATTATTTATAAAAATAAAAATAAGAAAGTGAGTGTGGGGAGGGAGTTTGGGTGCGAACAAGCCCTGGGGAGGGGGTTTGGGAGTGATAAGGGGGAGGGAGTGGGTGGATTGAGATGGGGAGGAAGGGGCTTCAACTGGGGGAAAAAAAAAAAAAAAAAAAAAAGGAGTTGTGTGAGGGATGTGGAGTCGGGTGGGAGGCAGGGGTTGTGGGTGGAGTGGAAGGAGGGAAGCGGTTTCAACCACTCTATAAAACATTTGAAAATTGTCGGACCATTTTCAAAATAACATTTGCTCTCGCAGCCCACTTTATTATAGTTTATGTAGCGATAACATCAGTAGCAGTTTTCAAAGTTTTAACAAATGAATGCATCTACTTCATTATGAGCGTCAACAATAATATAACCATTTGTGGCGCTCTGTGTGTGTGTGTGTGTGTGTGTGTGTGCATTTTCGCGTGCACGCAAGCTCGCGTGTTTCAGTTTATTTATTGGCCTTGGCAGTGCTCTCAAATTTTTTTTCTTTCAGATCGACTACACAAGACGTCTGTAGTTTTACAACGCGTAGACTGCATGTATTTATCCCTTAATGTATATAGCTAAACAATAAACACAATACATACATAATGTATATGTGTGTCTGTATGTATGTATGAATTTTTATCACATCACCGTGGCATTTTTTTATACGCAAATATATTCAATTTCCTCTGCCCCTGAAATAATACCAAAAGGGGAATCATAACTGATAAAAGTTTGTGTGTGTATGTATTGTGTATGCATACATAATTGTAGCGTAAAACGAGATATTAATGTACTGAGACAATAAACAGCTAACAGATAACACTTATAAAAAGAAAACCAATCCTTGAAACTTTACACAATTCTAGATCTTAAAAATGTTTGATAAATAAGGAATATTAATATAAAAAGCAATAGGATAACCGCAACACAAAAACAAATAATTACGAAAATTATCGTACTTTCTGGTGCATCCTCTAACGTAGGATAATGACAGGTAATTGGAACTTCTGGCTCGTTACGAATACTTGTATATAACCATCCTTTCCTCTTCGGAGTGATGTCAACACACACACACACACACACACACACAGAGAGAGAGAGAGAGAGAGATTTGCCAGTAAATATTCAATATATTAATACCTGTGCTATTAAGTGACCCTGGAGGAAAACATTCCATTAGTCCAGGTATGGCTGACCTAGCGCGTTCCATCGTGACTCTCTACCAACGCTGGAAATATCTCTTCACTTTCTGACGTAGAAGCCACGGACAATTTACTTGGCTTCGCAGCCGAATAACACAAATGTCTATCGAGAGCGAGATTCTCAATTTAATAACCTGTTGCGACTAACAACAGATTCCTCACACGATCACAAAAAGAGAAGTCTCGATAACACGAAGTTTGTCCCGAGCTACGGAAAGCTTCCATACCTACGGGAAAATAGTTCATTTCCCATCTTCAGGCCTTCGATTTTCTTCTCTTCTAAAATAAGTCGATTTTCTATCACTATCAATTAAATATCAGAGGCTAAATGGGGAAACTTTTTTCCCCTCTTTTCCAGGTCTTTTATTATTTTCTATTAAAAAATCAGTTGATTTACTATCACTATTAATTATCAGAACCTACATGGGAAACTATCTTTTCATAAAAGCAATCGATTTTCTATCAATGTTAGTTACAGTGCTAAAAGGGAAACTAATTCTTTCCCTTTTTCTGGCCTTCTATTTTCTTCTGCAAGAATCAGTCAATTTTCTATCATTATTAATTATTAGAGCCTACATGGGACACTACTTTTTCCCTTTTCCAAATCTTCTATTTTCTTCTCTTAGAAAATCAATCCATTTTCTATCACCATTAAGCACCAGAGCCTTCATGGGAAACTTGTTTTTCTCCAGGTCTTCTATTTTTCTCCCTTGCAAAATCAGTCGACTTCTTTTAAGTATCAGAACCTACATGGAATTTTTTTTTAACATTTCTAGGTCTATTATCTTCTCTTTCAAAATCAATTGATTTTCTATCACTATTAAGTATCAGAGCCTAAAAGGGGAGACCATATTTCTTTTTTCTTTTCCAGGTCTACTATTTTCTTCTATCAAAAAATTCAGTAGGTTTTTTTTTATCACTATTAAGTATCAAATCTTTTGGATAAAACTTTCTTTCGTTCATTTTTTTTTCACTTCTCCGGGTCTTCTATTTTCTTCTCATGCAAAATTAGTCGAGTTTTATAAAGTATTAGAACCTACATTAAAACTTTTTTTTTTTCATTTTTTCCAGGTCTTCATTTCTTCCAGGTCTTCTATTTCTTCTCTTACAAAATCAGTCGTTTTCTTATCTGTATTCAGTTTCAGAGCCTACCACCTTTCTAGGTCTTCTCTTTTCTTCTGAAAGAATCAGTCGATTTTCATCACTAAAGTATCAGAGCCAAACTAGAATCGATTCATGTTTTCGTTTTCCTTTACTTATTTCCTACCTAACAAAAACTTTCTCTCTCTCTCTCTCTCTCAACTCCATCCTTACAAAACAATATTTCTTGACTGGAACATTTCCAGTCTTTGGTTGCTACAGCCTTCGAAAGGCTGAGTTAACGTTCATCCCAAGACAGCGGACTTTGCTCAATAACAGATTCATATATTCATACTTCCGAATCCCCGGACTCTCTTCTACTCTTAGGACCTCTGCACAGCTCTTGGCATATTTCGTGTTTCGTATTCCAGGCTCATCTCTTCATCTTTTTCATTTATTCTCCAGACATTTCCTACTATATAAGTATACCAAGCTAAGGCACACACACACACACACACTCAAACACACCCGCCCACACCCATACACACACACACACACACACACACCTACATAAGATATTTTTTTGCTTCTATACCATCTCCATTTCAATAAGAGTGGCTCTGGAAATGTATTTGTGTCCCAGTTGTCAGCAAGAATTTTGGAATGAAATCGCTGGCCCACACGTCTCTACACCCACCAGCCTTGCTGGTAGCTTCAAGGCACCTAATGCATCGCTTGGGTCAATGGAGGCACAAAAGAATTTAA
>NC_087218.1:29737575-29742575 GCF_015104395.2 Macrobrachium nipponense | reverse complement strand
AGGGAATAAAGGAGAGGGGAAAGGGAGGGAAGGGAAGGTGACGAGGAAGGGGAGGGGAAGGATGCATATGTGGGTGAGGGGTTAGCAGTTGGCAGGTATGAGGAACTACCGTTTTCGAAAGGTAGGGGAAGGGAAGGAAGTGAAGAGAAGGAGAGGAATGGGGAAGGAATGGGAGAGGAAGTGAGGGAGGGACATGTGGGTGGGGGAAAGGTGGTTAGTTAGCAGGTAGGAGGAACAACAGTTTACTAAAGGGAAGGAAGAGAAAGGAAGGGAGGAAGAGGCGGGGAGAGTGGGGGAGAGGAGGGATGGGAGAGGGAAGGAAGATGAGGGAAGAGGAAGGGAAGGGAGGGAAGGGCGGGGAGAAGATGGGAGGGGAAAGAGGAGGGGAGGGGAAAGAAGATGAGGAAGAGGAGGGGAGGGAGAGTAGGGAAGTGGAGGGAGATGGGGAGGGAGAGGAGAGGAGGGAGGGAGAGAGGGGAGGGGAGAGGAGGAAGGAGGAAGGGAGAAGGGAGGGGAGGGAGATGAGGGGGGAAGAGCAGAGGAGGGGATGAGAGGGGCAAGGAGGGAAGATGGGGAGGGAGGGAAAGGAGGGGAAGATATAAGGGATGAAACGGGAAAGGGAAGAGAGTGGTGAGTGTGGGGGGGGGAGGGCGGGTGGGGGGGGGAGAGAGGTAGGAAGACAATCGTTTTCTAAAACCGATTGCAAAATTAAACAGTACTGACTAAATCGTGTTTCCTTAAAACTGCATCAATTCTTCCAAGAATTAAAAACATCGAAATCACATCAACCTGCTTCGATTCCATGACTTGAAAACATTCATACCCTCTCCAATATCAATATTTCAAAAACCAAGCATTATTTCATAAGTATATATATATATATATATATATATATATATATATATATATATATATATATATATATATATATATATATATATATATATATATATATATATATCATATTATCGAAACTTCAAAGTTCACTCAACTCTTTTAAAAATCGGCCTTTTCAAAACTTTCACCATTACTGCAACTTCATCACTGACAAGTCAAACCTACGTATATATGAGCTCGAACACCTGTTATCTGTCATTCGTTCATTTCCACATCCTTTGTGATGATCTCAAACTCACACAGGCCCATCACTGTCTTTCTCTACATTTTACTCAAACTTCAAATTCCCGGAATTAGTTGGAACACCCCAGGAACTCAACGTTTTCACTCTTACGCAAACCTCATTTTCGCGAAAGGAGTTTGGATGCAACTTTCTTTACAGATTTTCTCTTTCCAACATGTCTTCCTATACGGTTCTCTTCCTAATTCTTTCCCTAAGTGGCTCTTCTTCTACCCAATATGTTTTTTCAAATGTATGAGAGAGAGAGAGAGAGAGAGAGAGAGAGAGAGAGAGAGAGACTTTTCCGTCAAAATATATACGAAATTCATATTATATATATATATATATATATATATATATATATATATGATATATATATATATAATATATATATATATTATATATATATATACTATAGAATATATATATATATGAATTTCCGTATATATTTGCGGATACATACTATATATATATATATATATATATATATATAATATATATTATATATATATATATATATATATATATATATAGTTCATATAACTACGCTTAGAGAGAGAGAGAGAGAGGGTGTGTTCCGTCAAAATATATACAAAATTCATTTATACAGTTCATATAACTACGCTTAGCTAGAGAGAGAGAAGAGGGAGGGGTGTTCCGTTCAAAGATTCAAAATATTATCAAAAACATTCATATATAGCCAGTTTCATTATATGGCTACGCTTAGCTAGAGAGAGAGAGAGAGAGACTTCCGTCAACATTATATGCAGTTTAAATACCCACGCTTGGAGAGAGAGAGAGAGAGAGAGAGAGAGAGAGAGAGAGAGAGAGGACGACCGGATTTCAGTGAATATTTCAATAGGTCGGCAACAAAAATTATCAGAGCAATAATGGTACGGTAATTACACTTTGTGCCTGCGTGGGTGCCCTCAAGCCAGCCAGTCCGTGAAAAGCAAAAGGGGGATGCATTTTGAATGCACGCATCTCTCTTTCAACGAATGAGAATACAAAACCCTTTTTATCTCGCCATGCACGGTTTTGGAACTCTCTCTCTCTCTCTCTCTCTCTCTCTCTCTCTCTCTCTCTCTCTCTCTATTTCAGTTAATTGCATGCATACGTGTATAGGGGACGAGCCACTGGTTTTGTGTGTTCGCTTACGCCAGGAGTGTTATGCAAAGGAGAGAGAGAGAGAGAGAGAGAGAGAGAGAGAGAGAGAGAGAGAGGACATTAGCCTTACAACGATGACTTAATGAATTAATGTGATGACAAACAATTGCACAATAAAAGATATATTGAAGCCTTGCCGCTGTGATCTGTATCCTACTGAACACAGCCTTTCGCCACCTCAAAATGTAGCAAAGTCGTTACCTGCCACAACTTGAACGTGACAATTCGTCCCACACTGAATAACAAGACATTGTTACTGTCAGCTTCCACTTGAATGCGGCAGTTATATCCCCCTGAATGCAGCAACCGTACCTTCCTGAACGCGGTAATTGTATCCACCTGAACGCGGCAGCTGTATACCCTCCTTCTGAACGCTGTCAAAGTATTCCATGAATGCGGCAAGTGTACCCCCTGAACGCATGTTATTGCATCCCACATAAACGGGGGAATTGGGCAATTGTATCCCCCTGAACGTGACTATTGCTTGTGTTTGTCTCCTTCTGAACGCAGCCCTTCATCACCTCAAAATGTAGCCAAGTCGCCATCTGTCAGCATGTGAACGTAACCCTTGTAAGCTTTCACCTGAATGCGGCATTTCCTTAACGCCAAAGAAACTTCGGACACTACGTAGAGTAATAAGAGAGAGAGAGAGAGAGAGAGAGAGAGAGAGAGAGAGAGAGAGAGAGACTTAAAAAGAGCAAACAAACTCGGCTTAAAAACATTGATGAATTCCTAGAACCCGAATGAGAAATCTCTAAGAAGTCTTTAACGTACCGAGAGCCAAACGCAAACAAAGCACTCGGGGCCATCGATTTCCCAGCAGAACAATGAAGACGGAATTTAATAACCCGGAAGAAGTAGTGGAACGCGGCCCCTGATTCCTTTTATTGTTCGTTCAATTGAGAGGTGTTTCTTGGATTCAGTTTTTGTCAGTTGGTCGTTTGGAAGCACTTACGGAATTTTCTCAAAGACGCTGTTCACACACGGCGGTTGCATCCGCGCGATGCAAAGTCAATGACAGCACTGGGGTGTACACACGCAACTAGGCGATTTTGCAATTTGTTAACCGCCGCGGTATCCGCGCGGGCCGAGCTTCACATAGCAACCGCGCGGTTCGTGATACACATATTTACTAGTATCTGCTCATATGGACCGCGCGGATTTGGCTGCGACATATGTCAAAATGGAGACTAATTGCTTTAACACAGGAAAAGTGCGGCCATTTTTGACATGAGACCAGAGGATTATGACAAAATAGTAAAGGAAAAGTGTTAGGAAGAACTACTTGAAAAGATAAGCTTTCCTGATAAAAGCAAAGGAGAAAAACCATAGTTAAGTTATCTGCACTTTGGATTGAATTTCTAAGTTTACACCTTTCACATAATATCAGTTTATCCTGCATTTTCAACTCTACCTTCATGAACGAAATATACTGCAAATTGATCTCTCTTGCTGAGGTAGCGACAAGACAGGTTCATCAGTAATGTTGAAATAGCATATCTTCGTACCTATAGGCATCTCGTGCCCCTACAAAATTATGCAAAATGCTACATGCTTGTATTATATTCTCAACAAAAAAGCGTCTTAACATTGATAGATCTGTGGAATATACGTCATTTATATAGATAAGTATATATATGTATGTATCTACATTTCTGACTCACATCAGGATCGAACCCAGGTCTTTCAATTGAAAGACCTGGGCTCGATCCTGCTGTGAGTCAGAAATTCATTTCTGTTCCACATGTGATTGTGTTGATTATGTCTATAATGTGTGTGTGGATGTATGTATTCATAATTACATCTAAATAAGTACACACTGCAATATTTTATGAACAATTTGTGTAAGTAAATCAACAAATTATGTTATGGTCCTTCTGAAAGAGACAATGAACCTTGGATCATATTTCTCTGTTTTGGATAGTCTTTCGAACTTATCGTATGCAGTTTATTTCCTACACTTCGTATGATCCGCGCGGGCAACCGCCATAATGTGTACGGACAGCCACTCTCTGCATACGCGCGGTTTCCGCCTATTGTGACCGGGGCCTAAACCTTTCAACAAATATGCACACAGTAATGCATGTGAATAGGTTCACAGTTTTATCAAATATTCATACATACATACATACATACATACATACATACATACATACATACATATATATATGTATATATAATATGATAATATTATTATATATATATATATATATATATCTATATATATATAGGTCATATCACATTTCCGTGATTCATATACATATATCGAGCTACAATGTCCTTTAATATCTAATTTGCTCTACCTCGGAATCAATATATTTTCATATATGCTTAACCAAAGGGGAATTTTTTCTCGATAATAGACTTACCTGGACCAGGGCGCGAACTCATGGATCCTTTCAAATCCAGGAACGTCAGTGAAGCTTTTACCCACTACACCACCGCATGTATATATGCTTATATATAAATTCTTCTTGTAAAACAGGACTCTCAAGTATAAAAGGCCCATTAAAATATTGGTTTAAAGCTAAGGACTATATTTTGGTGGACTGACTCCCACCCTTATCAAGTAGTGAATAACAGAAGAAGTTACATTTTCAAAATGTATAGTGTGTGATATGCCCTTAGGTGATGCCTGGGGTTACTGCTAACCCAACGTTGGTTCTGTCAATTGTCTTAGTCCGCTTCAACATTGCCTTAACGAAGATATTGTCTA
>NC_087218.1:29722575-29732575 GCF_015104395.2 Macrobrachium nipponense | reverse complement strand
TTCTCTCTTCAGGCAGGTAATGAATGAGGTAAGAGTTACAGAAAGGCGGTATTTATACAAAGGGATCCAGAAGTCAGCTGTTACGTTACTCCTGTTGAAAATTTCTCTTTTATCTCCTTAATCACTGGTTGGAGGAAGATTTTATCCATAATATCCGAGTCCCAAGCTCCATTCGATAGGTTCGTCATATTTCTTTGTTTAATCAAAGCTGATTCTGCCATCTGACTTTTGAACCAACAATTACTGCTATAAAATTTATATGACAAAGTCCAATTTATTCTGGGATTATGGTTATTTATATGGTTAAAAATCGCTGAGCTCTGTTGGCCGTACCTAACTGAGTGTTTATCCTGTATTTATCTTACAGCGATTTTTAACCATATAAATAACAATCACAGAAATAAAATGGAATTTGTCACATATAATTTATAGCAGAAATTGTCAGTTCAAAAGTCAGATGGTAGAATCATCGCTCATTAAACAAAGAAGTATGATGAATCTATCAAAAGGAGCTTGGGAGTCACATATTTATAGATAAAATCTTCCTCCAACCAGCGATTAAGAAGATTAAAGAGAAATTGTCAACAGGAGTAACGGAACAGCTGACCTCTGGATCCCTTGTTATAAATACCGCCTATCTGTAACTCTTACCCTTATTCATTATCTGCCTGAAGGGAGAGAGACAGTTGGTTCTCTGAAATATGGCATTAACTTTCCATATTTTAAGAATATTATGGGCTTCTTATTAGATGGAATTCTGTTTAAAAAAAAAAAAACAAAAAAAAAAAATATTTCACAGTATATATATATATGTATATATATATATATATATATATATAGATATATATATATATATAATATATATATATATATATATATAATATATATATAATGTCATCGATTATAACTCGCAATTCTACAGAAATTCGAAATAAGAAATAATAATAACAATAATATAAAATCAATAAAAAAATCAAAACCCAGGTTATATCCATTGTCTTGTAAAAACTACCTTGACAAAATTAATGTAATGTCCATCTAACTACCTTTCTGATATATGATTCCGTAGTCAGGTCAGAATAGATTACCATTCAAATTTCCCTTTGGTCTAAGCGCCCCAATATATAGCTTTGCATGCTGAAGTACCTTAAACCTCTGGAGCTTTATGTACCGCGAAGTGTTACGGTTGACTGGATGAAGCTGTTAAATTGGGAGGGGGCGGGGGGTATAGGGGGTGTGGTAAGGAAGATTAGGTTGTTGGGATCAGGTGTTCCAGCGAGCGTTTAAGACGAAACCGAAGCAGATAGACTTGCAATACGAAAGGTTAAGTTTCTCACAAAGGTGAGCAGTAACTTTGCCCTTGTTTCAGAATTTTAAGGATGCTGTTTTGAAGGCAGCTGTGTAAAGAGTGGTAGGGGTGGCTGCAGCTGTGAATAGCTGATGTTTATTGGGTACGGCGATAGGAAATGACAGACTGGTGAAAGCAGCTTCGGCGTTTGATACGGCGGTGAGGGATAGAAGAACAGTGTTGCATCATTTTTATAGAAACTCTACCCAGGCCAAGTTATCACAGGTCTCAACTCACATGAATTTGCCTCTAGAATTTCTTCGGAAATGAGAGATGTTCAAATGGATATTAGTATGAGTAGTTTGAAGTAGATATTAAAGATAAACAAAGGTGAGGAAGGCAGTGGGAGTTCTGCAGAAAACTTACAGCTGGCAACGAATACGGGAATGACACAGGGAATCTTAGAATCCCAGGTGAGTGTGTATTCAAAGGAACAATAGCAGAGGTTGTTAGCACTAAGCTGGCAGAACCAAGTTGCATGAAAACCATGAACCATAAAGCTACCTATGACAGGAAAAGGTATAAAACTAACTAAACACGATCATTTTTATTAGAAAACGTCTATGACAAATAAACAAATCCTAATGAAAAATTACTGAAAATGAAAACCTTTAACACGACTAAGATTTCAAAGAAAAGCCTCTGTTCGGATAACCAACGCAACCACATACATAAAAAGATTGCGAACAACGTAAGACCAATCCTATTCTCTTCCCCATACGAGAAGAATCACTATATCGAGGTCACATTCAACTATAATTCCCTCTACAGAATATTTCCCCTTACATTATATTTCGCAAAACAGTTTATCATTCCAATTCGTCTATTCTTTTATTTAAACTACAAGATGCCTTCCCTCTGTCATGTTCATCATCAACCTCTTGATTTGTCTCTTTTCCCCTCAAAGCGACCTTTGGCTGACCCTTTTTTGCTTTCTCTCTCTCTCTCTCTCTCTCTCTCTCTCTCTCTCTCTCTCTCTCTCTCTCTCTCTGGCGTTCCTTCCTTTGCTTGCTTCCTCATATCCAATAAATTCTTGGGAGTTATATTGGTTCCGTTTATTCTTCTGTATGTCAGTTGTTCCCCTTCCCTTTTCATAGTATTAAAATGGTCCTGTGCATTATTATCTGTCTCTGCCTGAGTTTCCCCTTTCAAGATATGAAATCTCTCTCTCTCTCTCTCTCTCTCTCTCTCTCTCTCTCTCTAGAACTCATACAGAATGCACTGTTAGAATTGAAATTCATTGCCATTCATTAATATACAATCATACTTATGTATATATATATTTAGATGTACATAAATGGACACACAAACACACACATACACACATACATACATACATATATATATATATTATATATATATATACATAATATATATATAATATATATATAATATATATATATATATATATATATATATAGATATATCTAATATATATATATATATATATATATATATAAATATATATAATATACATATATATTAGCATTCTCGGTCACGTGACTGGTGGAATTTGGACTATTTCAAGTCTGAAATCAAGTTTCCCATTCGATTGATTCCTCTCTCTCTCTCTCTCTCTCTCTCTCTCTCTCTCTCTCTCTCTCTCTCTCTCTCTCAACATAAAATATCGAGTTCAGTCTGCTTTTCAGATGTTCTGTTAATTACTCATGGCATTCAGTGCGGTCATACCCATATACGGGCAACTGTAATCAGAATAGAAGCATATTGTATGTGAAGTACGTATGATGCATGAACCAAAGACATTTATGATATCAAAATAAACGTTCTTTACGTCAGCATAATGTTTTAAAATGGATGAAAGTAAAGCTGCATGTGGTATGAAGTCATACGAGAGAGAGAGAGAGAGAGAGAGAGAGAGAGAGAGAGAGAAAGAAAGAAAGAAAGAGAGAGAGAGAGAGAGAGAGAGAGAGAGAGAGAGAGAGAGAGTATCCATCAACTATTTTTTTTCTTCTCATCACCCCAATACATCTTCATCATTTCCAATCCTCACAACTGAACTCAGCCGCCCTCTCCCTCACCCTCCCCCCCAAACCACCTCTACCCCGAACCCCCATTCACCATCCTGCCGATCCACGCACCCACCCACCCACCCCTACGACTCCACAACGAAAATAAAAAAAAATGCGCCAAAGTTTTTTTTCGACGCAATTGAGTTTTCTGTACCGCGTATAATCAAGGCTACCGAAAATAGATGTCCATCTCAACAGTTTTCTATTACAGAAAACTAAAATGATCTTACGGACGGATCGACGGACAGTGTCTGTCGGATTTAGGTATTAATCACATAAATGCGACAGCAAGAGGATCCTTGCTACCTGGAAGCCCTGAAAGCCTGGAAATCAGGAAGCTGGAGAACTGCTAGCCTGGATGCCTTGAAGCCTGAAAGCCTGGAAAACTGGAACCACAGAAGTCTGGAAGACTGGAAAACCTGGGATCCTGGAGGCATGGACGCTTAGAAACCGTGGAAGACTGGAATCTTAGAAACACGGAAACCTGGAAACAGGGTTGGTGATTTTTTTGAATTAAAAAAAAAACCAAAAAAAAAAAAAAAAAAAAAAATCAGTGATTTATTTGACTTTTTTATATATATATATATGATTTAAAATTTTTTTTTTATTTGTTAGATGTTTTTTAATCCTTTTTTTTTCCTCAAAATGTATTTTATGACAGAATCACTATTGATTTATCTTTTAGGTTTCTAGTTCTGGCCTAAAGTATGTACGTACTTGAATTTTTTTATATAAAAATAAATAGATGCAGCACAGTTATGCTTAAATTTTTATTAACCTCCAAACCATATTTTTCAATTTGTTTGCTTTTAAATTAAAAATTTTTAAAAAATCATGATTTTTTTAATGAAAAAATCAATGATTTAATCACTTTATTAAATCAGTTTGATTTAATCATTCCCAACCCTGCCTGGAAACCAGGAAGCATGGAAGACTGGAAGCTTGGAAACTTGCAGGCCTGGAAAACTGGACACCTGGAAAACTGGAAACCTCGAAGCCTTGAAGCTGGGAAGCCTGGAAATCTGGAAGCCTTAAAGCCTGGAAACTTGGAAGACTGGAAAACTGGAAACTTGGAAGCCTTGAAGCTGGGAAGCCTGGATATCTGGAAGCCTTAAAGCCTGGAAACTTGGAAGACTGGAAGCCTCGAGACATGAAAGCCTTCAAGCCTGGAAACCTGGAGCATTGGAAACATGGAAATATGGAAGCCTTAAAGCCTGGAAAACCCCACCGCGAAGGTTCATTAAAAACGGTTTTCACACACCTGCACACGAGCCAGATTAATGGTCTCTATTTCTCCCCCTCACCTGGTTCCAGCATTTCTTCAAAGGGGTCTTCTGTCTGTCTGTCTGTTGGTCTGTTTGTCTGTATCCCCTTTCCATACATTTCTGCTCCTTTTCCGCTCTTTCCGTTTCCAAACCTCTCTCTCTCTCTCTCAAATAAAAGGGTTTCAAACTTATAGATCAGATAGAAAAAATAGGAATCAAGGGGGAACCGCAATATATGGGAAAGACAAAAAACAAGGAAAAATATATGAGAAATATAGTAACTCAGAATGTGAACTAATAGCGGTAGAATTTGAATCTGAAAAATTAATGAACATAGTAATATATAGACCTCCTAATACTAAAGAGTTTGACTTAATAATAGAAAAATTGGATGATATATGTAGAAATCACAAGGACTGGGACTATTCTCCTATCTGGAGACTTTCAACTTTCCTTTCGTAGACTGGAAAGAACGAATAGGAGATTGTGGATGTACTTATACATATAAAAAAGAGAGTAATAGTAGTGCAGAAGATAAGAGGCAATTCGAAAAGACTATTAGATATGCTACTAGAAAATACACATTCAAAACAAATAAATCACCTGCCAACAAGAAAGGAAAATACTTTAGACCTAGTATTTGTGAACGAGATGAATTATGTTAAAGAACAAATAATAGTTTATAATGCGAGTATTTCAGACCATAAGTCCATAGAATTAACAGATCCATTCCAAAGCAAGTGAAAACAGAGATAAGCAAGAAATGAAAAAGTGGGAAGGATATGGAAAATACAACTTCTACAGTAAAAATATAAAATGGTCAGAAATAAATGAAGAATTAAACAAAGATTGGGATAATATTTTCGTAAGTGATGACATAAAGGTAAATACGGAGATATTATATAAAATATTAGAGAAAATAGTGGATAAATATATACCGAAGAAGAAAAGTAAACATCAGTCATGCATACCAAGAGACAGAAGGATCTTGTTCCAGAAAATCAGAAAGTGGAAAAAAGGTCTAGCAAAAAAAAAAAAATGCATGGAAAGTTATAGAACTAAAAAGTAAGATAGAAAATGCAGAAACAAAAGATTATTACAATCAACAAAAGAAAATGAAAAACGGGACTTGGAAGAAAATAAAAAACCCTATTAAATATCAAGCAAAATCCCAAACTATTATACTCATATGCGAAGAAGATGAATAAAAGAAGAATAGAAATAGGCCCCTCTAAGAATTGAAGGAAGATTAACGAATGAAAAAAAGGGAAATTTGCAACATACTGGCAGAACGATATAAAGAGAGAATTCACCCCTAGAATAGATAATGAAGATAATGATATAGAAGTAAGGGATGAAAATAGTGAATATTTAGCTGACATAGATATTAATGAAGCTGATATTGTGCAGGCTATTAATGAAATTAAAAATGGAGCTGCTGCAGGGCCTGATGGAATTCCTGCTATTTTGTTAAAGAAAGTAGTTCATTCTATCGCAAAGCCACTTGCAATATTATTAAGACAAAGTGTAGATACAGGCAAGATTTATGATGAGCACAAATTAGCATATATTACCCCTACTTTCAAAAGTGGATCAAGACTAGAGCAAGGTTAATAGGCCTGTGAGTCTAACATACATTATATGTATGAAAGTGTATGAAAAGGGTAATGAAGAAAAATATGAAACATTTAATAAAAAATAATTTGTTTAATAAAGGACAACATGGTTTCGTACCCGGAAAAAAGTACACAAACCCAACTGTTAGTCCACCGTGAGAACATATTCAAAAATATGAAAGCGGAAATGAAACAGATGTGGTTTATTTAGACTTTTGCAAAAGCTTTTGATAAAGTAGACCATAATATATTAGCGAAGAAAATTAGAAAACACAATATCGTGGATAAAGTAGGAAGATGGTTAAAAGAATTTTTACACAACAGAAAACAGATAGTTATTGCAAACGACGAGAAATCGGATGAAGCCAAGGTAATATCCGGTGCCGCAAAGGTACTGGTGTTAGCTGCAATACTGTTTGTTATTATGATTGAAGACATAGACAATAATGTTAAGGATTCGTAGTGAGTAGTTTCGCAGATGGACACAAGAATAAGTAGAGAAATTACTTGTGATGAAGTAGGAACGCTCTACAAAGAGACCTTAACAAAGTATATGAGGGCAGAGGTAAATAGGATGGTATTTAACTCTGATAAATTTGAATCAATAAATTATGGAGACAGAGAAAGAAAGCTATATGCATATAAGGGACCTAATAATGAGACAATCACAAATAAGGAAGCAGTTAAAGACCTTGGTGTGATGATGAATAGGAACATGTTATGCAATGATCAAATAGCAACTCTGTTGGCAAAATGTAAAGCAAAAATGGGAATGTTGTTACGGCACTTCAAAACAAGAAAAGCTGAACACATGATTATGCTTTATAAAACATATGTTCGTAGTCCACTTGAATATTGCAATATGATATGGTACCCACACTATCAAAAGGATATTGCACAAATAGAGAGTGTACAAAGGTCCTTTACAGCTAGAATAGAAGAAGTTAAAGACCTTGACTACTGGGAAAGACTACCATTCTTAAAATTATATAGTCTAGAAAGGAGAAGAGAACGCTACATGATAATTCAGGCATGGAAACAGATAGAAGGAATAGCAGAAAATATCATGGAACTAAAAATATCAGAAAGAAGCAGCAAGAGGTAGATTAATAGTGCCCAAAACTATACCAGGAAAAATAAGGAAAGCACAACAGGACATTAATCCACTACGCACCAGCATCGATAATGCAGCGTCTATTCAATGCGTTGCCAGCTCATCTGAGGAATATATCAGGAGTGAGCGTAGATGTGTTTAAGAATAAGCTCGACAAATATCTAAACTGCATCCCAGACCATCCAAGATTGGAAGATGCAAAATATACCGGAAGATGTACTAGCAAACTCTGGTAGACATTAGAGGTGCCATCACACTGAGGGACCTGGGCAACCCGAACAAGATGTAAGGTCTGTAAGGTAAGGTCTCTCTCTCTCTCTCTCTCCCTCTCTCTCTCTCTCCTAGTTCCCCAAGGTTCTGTTTCAATTCTGTTTCTTAATAATATAGCAAAATACACGCTACTACTCTTTCCCTCTCTTTCTCTCTCAGTTCCCTGAGGTTTTCTGCTTCCAGTCTGTTTCTCAATACTATAGTATCCGTCATTTCTCTCTCTCTCTCTCTCTCTCTTTCCTTTGTCAGTTCCCTGGGGTTGTATGTCTCCAATCACCGTTTCTGATATAGCAAGATACAATTTCTGAATTCTATAGCACAATATCCGTTATTGCGCTCTCTCTCTCTCTCTCTCTCTCTCTCTCTCTCTCTCTCTCTCTCTCTCTTTCCGTAGATTTTTAAGATTTCCTTCTCCATCTTTCATGTCTTTCCGTTCAATTCATTTTAGGGGACGCTTTCTTGATCTAATATATTCTTCACAGGGATTTAGAGACTTTGAGCCTGGAATATACTACAAGCTTATATGAGTACACATACATACATATACAGACACACGCAAACATACATACATACATACATACATATATATATATATATATATATATATAAACTTCAATCCAGAAGTAATCAGTACACATGGCTATTCCAGATTCTGAAATCTTCACCTTCCTTTGCGTTCCCGGAATCATTGACCCCGTCTTCCTAGCGTAGGAATATGTCACCAATTTAGAGGTAGAATTCGCGAACGAACACTTTTCTGACAAGAAAAGGGGGTTGGGGGTTGGTTGGGGTTGACAAAAGCTACATTTAGTAGGTGGTCAGGCAGGACTATCCAGACTCTCTTCAAAAGGAGTTATTAAAGAAACGAAGACTTATATACACTCCGTTACGGTATTTCATTTCTCATGATGAGCCAAAGGTTTGCAGCGTTTTAGGTTTAAAAGATGGCGCCTGCAAAGAATAGAATAGAACAGAATATCTAATTTAGGCCAAAGGCCAGCTCTGGGACCTACGAGGTCATTCAGCCCTGAAACGTAAATTGACGGTAAAAAGGTTTGAAAGGTGTAACACAGGAAAACCTAAAAGGAGTAACAGGAGGAAAATCTCAAAGTTGTACTACGAAACAATTGTTAGGAGAGGGTAGAGATGGAAGAAAAAGAATATGGACGGAGGTACAGTGAAAAGAACGAAAGGGGTTGCAGTGGTGGTCGAAGGAACGCTGCAAAAAACCTTATGTCATTATTCCTACTGAGCCCCGCGTGAGGTGCACTGACGGCACTAATCCCCTTCGAGAGACATTTGAGAACTCTTATTCATCTTTGAGGGAAAGGCCTATTTTTTGACGTTTGATCATTACCATTTCATATATGTTCGTAAGTTTATTACTATAACATAAATGTTATAAGACACCGACAATTAACCAATGACAAGCCAAGAAATCTCTCTAACGAAACTGAAGGCGTGAAGTATGGTACAACATTGCAATACACTACAATACTGAACATAATATGTGGACAGACAAGATAGTCATCTCAACATTTTTAGTGTATTTAAATGGAAGGTAAAAGTGATGATCTTAAGGCCTGATCATCTAATGAGAGTTCGTCAAAGTAAATCGGTTAATTAACTTTTACGATCTCTCATTAGATGATCAGGCCATAAGTTCATCACTTTTATCTTCCATTTAAATACACTTTAAAAATATTGATGTCTATCTTGTCTGTCCACATATTATAATCTACTTCCGCCATCATTCTCAATTTGAATATATATATAACCCTTTGTAAAAAGACTTCAGCTTGATTAGAAAAGATCCCCAGTGCATAATGCACATATGTGAATCAAGAAAAAAATTCCCTGCTCATAGTGAAATGTGAAAATATAGATATACATAAGACATGAAACACGGTATCATCAATGAACGCATCAATAAATGCTAAGAATTCACTAGTTGTTTTACTGAATCCTTCATATGCATTTGCTTGACTATACCAACATATGTATATGCATACATACATGCACAAATACATATATAAATATGTGAGTAAGAAAACAATTTACTAGGAAGGTCTGTAGTTAATACAATAACGTCAGTACGAAACGCGAACTCTTAATAAAATACTATTTATTGCTAACAGCTACTGTCACTAATTGCGTTTCCTTCGAGGAAATGATCTCAATTGCGTTTCCTTCGAGGAAATTATCTCTTACGTGTACTGATATAACTAACAATTATTACAGGAATAGAAGTTATTATTTTGCTACAGAAATCCACAAACTTACTGTACGCAGATACAGAATCCCATGATATAGAATGAATTTAAAGTCAAATAATAAAATCGTGAAAATTTTGTTTC
>NC_087218.1:29680075-29717575 GCF_015104395.2 Macrobrachium nipponense | reverse complement strand
TATATATATATATATATATATATATATATATATATATATATATATATATGTATGTATATATATATATATATATATATATATATATATATATATATATATATATGTATGTATGTATGTATATATATAGAATCTACTGTTCACTAATTACCAGATACATATGTAATTGTAATAACCACAATGCCAATTTAACTTCTCGAATTCTTTACACTTCTTCGATATTCTTGTTACTACAAAGCCTTAGATCCAAGTGAAAGAACTATGAAGTAATTCTAATGTCCGGCAGCGAGAATCGCACCAGGAACCATAGAAATCACAACGAGGTCAAAGTTGCCAATCTGACTTTGCATGATGACAATTTCAGAGCCTCTTCAAACTTCAGTGTTTGATTCTTTGATTGTTTAATTGACTTCCTGCAATGCAGAAAACTATTTTGACAATACCAACACAGGCTTTTAGTCAAAAACGATTACTTGAGATTTCTGAAGTGTAATTATTTGAGGACAAAAAACTTACCCGCAAAACTTAAATTTATAATATATTAATAATAATTATTATTACTATGATTATTATTAAAGTTAACAAAATAAACGCCTATTCATCTGGAACAAGCCCACAGGGACCACTGACTTGAAATTCTAGCTTCCACAGCATAAGGAGATCATTTGTAAGAAGTAACAGAAGATAATGGAAACACAGAGAGAACGATCAGTTATTAGAAAAAAAATGAATAATTAACAAGAAAAATATCAAATTAGTCAATTACGAGGTGAATTGTTTCGAGGTAGTAATACATTAAATCTTAATACACTCAAGACGATCCCAAGCTCTAAACAGAGAGCTTAGTTTTAATGTAATAGGCCCATTTGTGTAAAACGTCAGGCTTTACTTAACTAAATATAGTTTAGGCTAAAGGCCAAGCGCGGTCACCTACGAGGTCAATCAGCGATGAAAGGAAAATTAAGCTATGAAACACTTGTTAGGAGAGGTTGGAAAGGTAAGATGGAGGAAAGAAAATATACGTCTGTAAATAACCTCAAAGGTTAATGGAATAAATGTCCCGTACGTATGCGTACGCATTCCGAGAATATCATGACTGAAATTTCCATTTCTCTTTATAGCTAGATACTCGAGGATCAGCACATTGAGAAATCGATTAAGCATAGTCTTAATAAAACCAAGTCAGTGATTTTGTACCAAGGCAGACTGTATTGAAAGATAATATTGAACAAGTATTAAATAAAATAACATACACGTGTCTGTCACGTATCCAATGTTAGATATGACAGTAAGAATATTATAAGACTAAAAACATAAACGTATGAGTTAATAAGGCCTTCCACTTGAAAGTAATTCACAAACAGCAAGGATAACATAGTTTCAAACATAATAATATAGTACTTAATAATAATATTGACGAAATTCTCCGTTTCCTTTGTAGTTGAACCAATAATAATAATAAATAATAATAATAATAATAATAATAATAATAATATAATAATAATAATAATAATAATAATAATAAATAAATAAATAAAATAAAAGGTACTTAGGGTAAGTAGCATGAGCCTTGAAATGGAGATACAAATCCACAGTTTCAACTGGCATATCCCATATCCTTCTTATTTCTATTTTCAGGTCTTGATACTTACCCATTTTTCCCTTTCTTTCTCTTCAACTCTGTTCTGATACCATAATACCAGAGGATCTTTGCCTGATCGTTTTCTATCACACCTTCAGGTTGGTGCTTGTATACTTACTGTCAAGGTAGCTGGTGTTTCTTACACAGGCTCCAGTGAAGGGCTTTTGCCACTGAATCATGCCTCTTTTTGTACTGATTCAGTGCAAGTGCCGGACATTCGATGGCCATGTGGTTTATGGTCTCTTTTTGCATATTGGACTTCCTGCATATGGGTGAGATGTATTTCCATCTATCGTTCTTAGAACATATCTGGTTCTTAGGGCCTGATCTTGTGCCGCTGTTATCATTCCTTCTGTTTCCTTCTTGAGCTTTCTCCTCTGTAGCCATTACCATGTTTCATCGCTGGTAAGTTCTTTAGTCTGTCTCATGTATTGTCCGTGCATTGGTTTGTTGTGCCATTCCTCTGTTCTGTTTGTCATTCTCCTGTCTCTGTATATCTGAGTCTTCGACTACTTTTATCAGTCCTTCTTCCCATGCACTCTTCAGCCACTCGTCTTCACTGGTTTCCCGATAGAAAGAGAAATAGAAGGAGATGGGATATGCCAGTTGAAACTGTACCCATAATCATTTGAACACTAGGCACGACCCCAAGTACCCTGAAAAGGAATCTGGAAAAATTAGAGACTGAAGTAGCTCCAGGACTCATGCAGAAGAGTGTGCTCCTAGAAACGGCGCACATAGTAAGAAAAGTGATGGACTCCTAAGGAAGCAGGAAGCAACCCGGAACCCCACACTATAAATACCACCCAGTCGAATTGTAGGACTGTGATAGAAAAAAAAATAATAATAATATGCCAGTGGAAATTGTACCCATAATCATAGGAACACTAGGCACGATCCTAAGAACCCTGAAAAGGAATCTGGAAAAATTAGAGACTGAAGTAGCTGCAGGACTCTTGCAGAAGAGTGTGCTCCTAGAAACGGTGCACATAGTACGAAAAGTGATGGACTCCTAAGGAAGCAGGATGCAACCCGGAACCCCATACTATAAATACCACCAAGTCTAATTGGAGGACTGTGATAGAGCAAAAAATAAAAATAAATAAATAAATAAAATAATAATAATAATAATAATAATAATAATAATAATAATAATAATAATAATAATAATAATAATAATAATAATAATAATGGAGAGATTCTGTGTGTCCTATGCAGTTAGAATTTCAACAGTTTCGGTCTCAAAGCCAATGTCTAAATTGGTATGAAAGTTCGACAAAGTGGTTTTTGTGTAAACCCTTGAAATGAGATTCAGAATTTTATAGCTAAAGTTTTTCTTTCAGGAAACAGGACTATTACACTCCCACGCTACCCCCTATCCACATCTCTCTCTCTCTCTCTCTCTCTCTCTCTCTCTCTCACACACACACACAGACACACAGACACACACACACTCACACACAGAGACACACTCACAAACACAGATTCTTAAATCTAAAATGAATAAAATTCACAACCACCTGGCTCAAAGAAAAATGTCCTCTCTCTCTTTCTACTCTCTCGCTCTCTCTCTCTCTCTCTCTCTCTCCCTCTCTCTCTCTCTCACACACACACACACAAAAGATTGAAACCAAAATGAACAAAGTTCACAGCCGCTTGCTTCATTGAAAACTGCTCTCTCTCTCTCTCTCTCTCTCTCTCTCTCTCTCTCTCTCTCTCTCTCTCTAAAGCGCAGATTCGTTTAAATATAAAACAGAAACACAAAAAAACTGTCAAAATAAGTTTCCGAAATCTGGAAAGTAAATACCAGCACTCACTATGACTTGCCGAAGATCTGATCTCTCTCTCTCTCTCTCTCTCTCTCTCTCTCTCTCTCTCTCAGAGGACATAAGTGAAAATTTGTAAAGCGAAGTTACCTACACACACACACATACACACACACAGAAAGAGAGAGAGAGAGAGAGAGAGAGAGAGAGATTTTCAGTGAAGCACGTAGCTGTGTGAATTCTATTCATCTTAGTTTCAAGCGTGTGTACGTGTGTGTGTGTGTGTGTGTGATTTTTTTTTTTTTTTTTTTTTTTTTTTTTGAGAGAGAGAGAGAGACGCACGACACCGCCGTCTTTGTCGAAGACCGCCAGGAATGGGAATTGGTGCCATAAACGCCCTCCTATGTTATGGAATTGGAGGCACCCTGGGACCAAGCTACGGCGCTGCTCCTTTTCCAGAGGGGGCCCCTCCCACCAAATTCGAAGGGTTGGTGGGGAGGGGTGGCTACCGATTTTCTTTTCATGAAGATGGCAGATTTACTTTTATTCCTGGTTTCGCCAGATGTCCTCACGCTGTTGTCAGTGCCCCAAGGAAATGGTGAGGGATGTAAAGGCCTCTTTCTTTTCAGATCGCTATTTTGTTGTTATCTTCGGCGGGGACCGGGTTTTCCCTCTTTAGCTTATGGCAACTTAGCATGAGATGCCATCGTGCGACAGATACAGCCATGTGCTGGCATGAGTGTAAGTACATGCACATATGGCTATATGTAATTATACATACATATGCAGTATATATACTACATATACACACATGTACACACACAAACATAGGTATATACGTAGTACCCGATAGACCTATATATATATATATATATATATAGATATATTATATATATATATATATATATATATATATATATATATATAATATATTATATATATATATATATACACATAGTCTGTATGCCAAGTATTAAGTTTAATATGAGAAATCCAAAATTTAATTGTACTAAAAAATTATGCCTTGTGCGAACACGACTATTCTGACTGAGGGGGTACGCAAGCTATGAAGAGAAAAGTGTAGGAACTAGAGGTGCCCCGGAACTTGCTTCCGGCCAGTTGCTTTCGGCGGCCGGAAACTCAAATTTTAGCGAGTTCCGGTTCCGGCCGGAACTATCATGATATAACCGGCCGGATCCGGAATTTTACTTTACATCTAAGCAGCTATCATAAGGCTTGCATTTCTTGATATTTTCAACTTAAAGGTGCAGGAAAATGAAAGTTACTTATCTTCAATTACATATGGAAACTGAAATCTGCCTCTGCTAAATTTATGATTAATGCTGTGCTAATTAAAGAATCTTTCTTCATATTTGATAGTTCTGAATTAATTTTCCTTTCATTTATTTGCTTGGATCTGTGAGCTGGAATCGAGGAAGATTACAATGGAGAAAAAGTTGTTGTTCTTCTTTATGAGGTAGTAGGCGAGAGAATTTCTCCTCGTATACATTGACTGAAGAAGCAGAACAGGACAAATACTTTCTGGCAACTTTGGCTAATGCAGGAAAAAGTAATGCAGAATTTTTCCACAATTTCATTAGGTCCTGATCCTGTTCAGCTGTTTCACTATTAGCATACTTATCAATTTCTTTATCTATCTAAGCCAAACTTCCCACTGCCTCTCTACTATGTTAGTGTTTCAACAACCTATTTGTGCTACCTGTACAAATTTCCTGCATTTCATCATCCTCGTCTTCACTGTAGCATCAGGAAGTTGCGGTGAATTTCCTCTTATAAGATTTACATTGGTTTTGGTCGAGATTAAGAATTTTTTTTTTCTTTTTTGAAAAGCAGTATCCTCCAAGTACTCGGTGTATTGATAGGTAAGTTGGACTTTTCATTGCTCCCACTGTCCATGTTACATTTCTCCATATTGCTTCCAATTTCATCTAGCAGCCAGTCATGATTTTATTTGCTCCTTATCTTTCATGAACTTGAGCTTATATCAGGGATCAAAGAAAGTAGTCAATACTTAGTTTCGTTCAATGATTTTTACTTCCAGTTCCAGCCGGAACTTGATATACTGGTTCCGGTGCATTCCTGGTAGGAACCTTTATAGAAACACTAAAAAAACTTTTCAAAAGATTGAACGAAAACGTAATTTGTCCACTAAAACAATAAAAATTATATAAAGTTATCAGAAGATATAATTCACAGGAGCAATGTATGGCTCCGTGGCACTTGTGACGTTAACACTAATATTCACAATAGCAAAACAAAATTGCCACGTAATTGCAAGCAAAATCGCTAATCCTATAGGATCATGTATGTGCACGAAGTACAGGTCAAGAACTTAAATTACCAACATCGATTAACACTAAGTAATGGAGCAATGTAAGTGAGCGTAAACTCTTGCTAAAATCCCAGGAATATGATCCCATGGTCAGCAGATGAAGGGCTGACAGAACAACTTCCAATTTCAGTTACCTCAATCCGTGAACAAGATGGGCATTGGCAGAAGGACATAGGCTGCTTGCAGGGCTTCACCAAGAAATCGACAGGGAGA
Organism: Macrobrachium nipponense; assembly: GCF_015104395.2. Taxonomy (NCBI): domain Eukaryota; kingdom Metazoa; phylum Arthropoda; class Malacostraca; order Decapoda; family Palaemonidae; genus Macrobrachium; species Macrobrachium nipponense. The sequence continues at coordinate 29,711,604 of NC_087218.1, read as the reverse complement.
CTCTTCCCATCAGACAGGATCCTACAGAAACTTCGAGGATGAGTACTTGGTTGAACTGTGAGGGTGGATGTCTAGACAGAGTCCAGTCTGCATGTAGAGCAGGTGTAGAGTAAGCTAGCCAGGTTCAGCAGCAAGACACAGGGCAGATACAGTGGTGGGCCAAGTCATTAGGCGTGACACCACTTCAGCAGGACATACAATCACGGGAATAGGCTAGGTCGATGTGCAAATTGGTAGGCCAGGTCAGGTCATAGTTATACCCAGTCTGGTCATGTCTGGTTAAGGCTGGATTGATCTCCTTGGGTCCTTTCATCTTCACCACTATAATCCTCACTACTACCTGAAAAAGGTCATTGGACGCTGGCAGAAAGGTGGAAGACCGAGTACCATGGCGCTAGCTTGGATCGAGAAGATTTTGGTCAGGCAGGGGTCATGCAGGTCCGAGGGGGCGGAGTAGCGGATGCGGAAAGCTCGGACAACAATGACAAGCAAAAAGGGTCAGGTAAAATGGTTAGGGTCAGGTCAGTCAGACCTCAAGTGTGTGAGAACGTGTGAACTCTCCCGACTTGGAGGGAACTATCTGTTAATGGCTTCTGTCTAATTAGTTCAGGGACCGTAATAAAAAAAGAATACAATAGAAAAGGGGGTCTGGTCCCTTAAGTGCAAGTGACTCTTTTTGGGATTTGGCATATGGCCGGTAGCTGGGTCTGACGAGAAGATGACAGCTTTAAATCTTGTTTGACACGCTGTTAAAATGAAATTAATGACAGCTTTAAATCTTGTTTGACACGCTGTTAAAATTAAATTAATGACAGCTTTAAATCTTGTTTGACACGCTGTTAAAATGAAATTAATGACAGCTTTAAATCTTGTTTGACACGCTGTTAAAATGAAATTAAAGATGTTTTCCATTTTTGCTTCTTGTTGGTGAGTAAAAGGAAAACGGTTAAATACTCAGCGGCTTTCTAAATAGTCAAAACAAGAGGGGGGTTACTTGTACTGGATTCTGACATGAAGTATTTCACTCTAGTTCTTTCGTTTTTTTTCCTATCCTATCCAAATTCTCCCTGATACTCAAGGTTCCCTTGCATTATTCCCACAGTTATTCCTTTAAGGTTTCGAGTTTGGTGATAAAAAAAAAAAGTCAAAATGGACACTCATACCAATATATATGTGATTTTGCAGGTTCCTCAAACCAAGGTGGACCAAAATGTGTACTACCTTAAGGCTCCAACTGTGCGAATTCTTCGAAAAGGATTTGAAATGGAATGGAATCTCGAATTTAGGCCAAAGGCCAAGCGCTGGCACCGAAGAGTTTATTCGGCGCTGAAGAGGATATTGGAGTAAAAAACTTTTAAAAGTGCAACAGAAAGAATACCTCGCAGTTGCATTATGAAACAATTGTTAAGAAAGGGTTGAGACAATTATGATGGAAGAATGAGGATATGAACGGACGTATAGTTAAAGAAATGAACGGGGCTACAGCCAGGGGCCGAAGGGACGCTGCAATGAACTCTAAGTATTGCCTACAGTGCACTGCGTCAGGGTACTAATGGCACCAACTCCCTAAGGTGGCGAGGGGGGTTGGAGTCTTGCAAACAGAGCGCTAAATTTCATGGAACATATTCTTGCAGATAATTTCTGAATACTACACAACGTATACATAATTTTCTACTGTTTCATGTCCTTGCAGTTCCAATAACTTAACGAATTAACTATCACCCTTCCTATAGATGCAAACACAAGCACACACACACAGATTTACGTAAATTGGCGTCGAAAAGAGAGAGAGAGAGAGAGAGAGAGAGAGAGAGAGAGAGAGAGAGAGAGAGAGAGACTATCATCAATTCATTCAATTGCATATGAATGACAGATCATTGTTTTGTCTTCTACAAGTCATACTTATTAAGGCCTTACAACTCACTTGTGTAGAGGAACGAGATGCACACAAGAAATATTAAATAAAGGTAAATAAAAACGATTCTATTATTTTAAGGGGAAAATGAATGAACATATATGTCCTTTACTGAAGCAAGCTTTTTTCAACTTCAGCGAAACGAGTAGGAAGAACTTCCAAGATGCGACGAATTTGAATTTCAATGAAGCAAATTACATAAACTTCAACGAAACGGGAGAAATAAGCCACATCAATGAAGCAATTCTATTCGAACTTCGACGAAGCAATGGATACGAACTTAATGAACCTAAATGAAGCAAGTGATATGACTTTCAGTGAAGCAAACGATATAAACTTCACAGAAACAAGCGATATAAAGTTAAATGAAGCAATTGTTATGAACTTCAATGCAAGCAACCATATGAACTATGCAAAATCTATATGAACCTAAATGAAGCAACAGACAAGGCATTCAACGAAGCAAATATCAGGAACAAACGATATGAAGTTAAATGAAGCAAGCGTCATGACTCTACAAAGCAAACGAAATGAACTCTACATTAACAAGTGGTATGAAGTTAAATGAAGTAAGTGTTATGAAGAAAACTATATAAACTTTTCATAATTAACTATACGAGCTAAAATGAAGCACGTACAAGAAATTCAATGAAACAAATGACAGGAGCAAGCAATATGAAGTTGAATGAAGAAAGCGTTATTAACTTCAACACAGCAAACGCTATGAATTTTGCAGAACCATAGTAACCTCATTGAATGAAACAAGTGTTATGACTCTCATCAATGCAGCAAATGATCTGAAATCTGAACCTCACAGACAGACACAACGTGAATAAAGAAAGCTCTTACAAAGCCATATGACCTAAATGAAGCGAGCAATATGACATTCAGTGATATGAACTTCACAAAACTTCACAAAACAAGCGATTTGGACTTGAATGAAGCAAGTGTCATAAGCTTCAAAGAAGCAAACCACAGCATACGACCACAATTGAAAGAAGCGACAAAAACTCAAATGAATCAAGTGTCATGGGCTTCAAAGAAGCAAACCACAGCCTACGACCTCAATGAACGCAAACAATATGACTCTCAGTGAAGAAAAAGACTTGAACTTACAAAAATAGGTAATTTGGACTTCTATGAGGCAAGCTAATACGCAAAGGATATAGGCCTAAGTGAAGCCAAGTAATATGACCCTCATCAGTGAAGCAAATGAAATGAATTTCACAGAGACAAGCGAATGACCTTCAATGAAGCAGGCTATACACAAGCCATGTGACCTAAATGAAAACAAGCGATATGGCCCTCAGTGAAGGAAAAGTTACGAACTTCAAGAAATTAACGATATGGATATAAATGAAGGCAAATGGCATGGGCTTCAAAGAAGCAAACCACAGCCTACTTGAATGAAGCAAGCTAATATCCAAGCCATGTGACTTGAATTAAACAAGCAATATGACCCTCAGTTGAAGCAAATAATATGAACTTTACAGAAGCAATACATATGAACTTGAATGAAGCAAATATCACGGGTTTTAATGGGTAAACCCCAGCCAATTTGAATGAAGCAAGATAGTACACAAGCTATGCAACCTAAATGAAGCAACCGATATGGTCATCAGTTGAAGCAATTGATATGAACGGCACAGAAGCCACAGATGTGGACTTAAATGAAGCAAGTGTCATGGGCTTCAAAGAAGCAAACCGAAGTATAATACAATACACAAGCCATATGACCTAATTGAAACTAGCAATATGAAATATGACTTAAATAAAACAGAAACATGCGTTATGAATTTGATGAAGCAAAGGATATAAAATTCACAGAGGCAATATATACAGACTTTAATGAAGCAAGTGTTATGGGCTTCAGAGACGCAAACTGCAGCCTCTTTGAATGAAGCAAGCTAATGCAATACATAAGCCATATGACCTAAATGAAGCAAGCCAAATGAGCGCCAGTGAAGCACACGACACGAACTTAACAGAAATAGGCGTTATGAACTTGATAAAGCAAAAGATATGAACTTCACAGAAGCAAAAGATAGACTTTAATAAAGCAAGTGTCACGCACTTCAAAGAAGCAAACCGCAACAGCGGCTCTTTCCACTTTAAAGCGCAGAGCAGAAGCAGAGTCAGCGCCGGTGGCGCAGGCCAGGGCAGCAGCAGCAGTAGCAGCAGCATCTCTATCTATAATAAACTCTTGCATGACAGGAAACCGATAATGGGATCCCCCACAACACTGAAGAAAATAACAACTCTACACACCTGCAAACAACTGTTTTAAGCGTCGCAGGTTTAAAACGAGGTTGTCAGTTCTCTCTGGAAAGGGAGGTTATGAATTGTGAATACGAAACGAAACTGGATTTGAAATAATATAAAGAAGTTTAGGCCTAAGGAAAATTGAGAGAAAAGAAGGTTTGAGGTGTGTAAAAGGAGGATAACCTCGCATGTGTACTATGAGACAACTATTAGGAGATGGTTAAGGGAAGTAAGATGGAAGAAAGAAAACATGAACAGAGGTATTGTAAAAGGTATGAAAGAGGTTGCAACTTGGAGCCGAAGGGATGTTGCAAAGAACCTCAAGTAATGCCTACAGTGAATCGCATGAGGTGCACTGATGGCCTTAACCCCCCTACGGATAATCATGATCTGAATATAACAATGGTAACGTTGTTACATACAGAGTGCAGAGTCATTCTTTTTACGGTTTTCTAAGTTGATGAGTGTTTGGCAAACAACCTTTCATTGGTTATTCAGAATGTAGAGTGAATTACTCAATGAAAAAAAAGAACATTAAAAAAAGACAAGTTTCTGGTGAGACATCCCATACAAAATTACATGTGAGTTTTTGCGAGTCTTCCCCAAAATGGGCGTCAGATTATGATGATTATTTTTCACCAAGTCCAATTCTCTGAATATTCGTCAAAAATATTACAGAGCCTTTTTTTTTTTTTTTAACATACTCGGGATCAGTTTTACACACAATTAGGTTACCTGAGATTATATCACCCAATCAAGATGTATAAAGGATTAATGTTGCCTGAAAATTCTGTTTGAAAGACTTACTCCCGCAATAAACGTAATTAGCAAACAAACTGACAAATTCACAAGAATTTCAGTCTTCGTCGGTTGAAATAACAGAAGATAATTTCCAGTTATTATTATTAAATACTTTATTTCTATGGATAAAGTCATAAGATCATCAACTTGATTAACAAAGTACCACAGACTTTAATATTTCTTTGCTGAAAACAGGAAATAAGGCAAACATTATAATAAGAGAAAAGTAAATACACACCAGCAAAAAAAAATAATAAAAAAATAGCTAAAATACTTTTAAACATGATTGTCAACATTCACGACAGTTCCTGGGTTTAAAATGAACGTGAAAAGGAATTTAGGCATTCCTAATCCCTCTGGTACTTCAGACCTGACCCTTCTCGTCTCTCAAACACGCATTTCAGGCGACAGGAAATGATCTCGAGTCAAATTCTGCTGTGGAAAATATTTCTGAACCGTGTAATGACAGCCTGATTTCATGCGGCATCAGAAACTTACGTCGGAAAAGCATATAACATACGCAGTGGGAAACACCAATTTCTCAGTAGAACTTAAACAAAATAAATGATTTTGTAAATATATATATATATATATATATATATATATATATATATATATATATATAGATAGATATATATATATATATATATATATATATATATATATATATATTTATTTATATATATACATATATAAGTGTGTGTGTGTATGTATGTATGTATGTATGTAAAAAGGATATATATATATATATATATATATATATATATATATATATATATATATATATATATATAATATATTATATATATAATATATATATATATATTTATATACATACATACAAACACACACACACACACACACATATATTATATATATATATATATATATTATATATATATATATATTTATATACCTATATAATACATTATATTAATATATATGTTATATATGTATATATATATATATATATATATATATATATATATATATATATATATATATATATATATATATATATATATATAATCGTCAGCACATGGCCCGTCATCTTAATTGGAAATCGTAGAGTTCCAACATCAAATTCAGTCTAACAGCAAACCACTCTTCCATCATGTCACTCAATGGAGTATAAAATTCGCATATTGCTAGATGTAAGCTTCAAATCTGTCATTTAGTAAAGGTTGCATGATGTTTCCAAACAGGATCCCCTCTCTCTCTCCACCCGCGTGCTTTGATATGAAAGGACACTAAAATGCGAGTAAATATGTCATCTGTGGAAAAGTTGCGAAGTTGTCGAGCTCTCTCTCTCTCTCTCTCTCTCTCTCTCTCTCTCTCTCTCTGTGTGTGTGTGTGTGTGTGTGTGTGTCGGCGTGCTTTGATATGAAAGCACACTAAAATTCGAGTATTTTCTTGTCCGCAATTACCTTGCAAACATCAACAATATTGCTGGTGCGGATTCGACTCTGATGCTGACCGACAAATCATTTTGAGTCAAGATGATTCAGAAGTGAATCATGAATCATAAGTTATTCATTCATTTTTCGAGCTTCCGACACTTTCAGGGAACCGAAACTTTCTCATATTCTCTTTCTTTCTCTCATTCTAGTTACATATCTTGAAAATGTCCTTGCGTATAAACCTGAACTTCTAGAAAATTAAACTGTTCTGTACAAAAGTCTATGGTTATCAAGACCAATTTGGACGAATCGTCTTGAAATTGTATCTTAGTGATGTGGAAATACTTCTTAAACTAAAATAAAGGCAAACAAAAAAATAGTAAATACATTAAAAAGTAAAATTACGATTAAAAATTAGAAATTAAAACTGTTCTAAAGGTTAAAAGTTATAACATTTGAAAAATTAAATCTTTGTTCGCCGAGTACAGAACGGAAATTCTGAACATTTTCCTGGATGATTCATGGATTCTCTAAAGTGCCCCCTCATGCACCAACACCCCCGCTCCCCAACGCACAATCCCAGATGCCAAAAATTTTTCAGTAACGATTCTAGTGATAAGTGACACCTGCAAAAGAAACTGGAAAATCAATATCTTCCATAGAAGTTAGGCACCTCTGGAAACCACGGGCGAAATGAGTTGGAATATTTTTACATAAGGAGATCTGGTAAAGGAAAACTCCGGCAAACAAGAGACACTGGAAACTCTTAAATCCTCCTGAAAAAAACCAGGAAACACATAACTCGCCAGGCGCCTTCAAAACAAAGAAGTATTCATTTTCCAGCCGAATGTTGAGGGGGGAAAGCAATTTATTCAGTCTTTTATCCCCTAGGAGGGTCGTGTCGATACTCTGGTAACCCAATATTGACATTCCAAATAAATAGCTGACAGCACACAACCTACAGCAGCAGGCAAGTTTTGTCCACTGTCCAAATACCCGATAAAAAGACTTACGGCCACAAAGTCCTAACACAGTTCGCAGGAGGTTTGAAATATCTGCCTTGAATCCTAGATATCGATCTCATAGGACTTTCCGGTAGGGTAGTAGGACAAATTAGGGAGGAAATGAACTTTCCTATAGGATACCTATAGGATTTCCACTGAAATAAAAGCCCACCCGGACTTTCCAGCAGGGTACTACAACAAATCACAGCAAAGATATGAAAGCTCCTGTAGGATTTCCATAGGAATTCCCTAAGAGGTGCTTGAATTACTTATAAGAATGGAAATCAATGCCACTGAAATGAAATAAAGTACGCCAAAGATCACGTATATGAATAATTTTTAAGCCATAAAGATAGAGGGTAGGCTTCTATCTAAGTCTGTCAACTACAGATGCCCATCCGAGCTTCAGGACGGTACTTATCGTCCATAGGCACTTGCATCCTCGGTCCCCTCTCATACTGCCGTCATTTTTGACGGGATGTGTAAGCAAGGAAGTAAACAAATAAAGGGAAAAAAGAAAAAAAAGCAAAAAAAAGTTTCCGGAATTTACCAAGTCATCATCATAATAAGATTTCTGCCAGTTGGTTGTCTAATGAAGATTTGATAGAGGCGCCCACCTCCTATGCGTTCCATTTCTTGGAGAGAAAAAATAGAGTATTATCAGATTATCAATTTAAAACGCATTCAAATTTCTGCGTTCACATGTCGAATAACTTAACTTCTTTGTGTGGGCTTGTTCTATACGAATAGGGATAATGTTCTTATCAATAATAATCTCCTTTCACAATTCAGAATAACATAAGTTCTGTGTCTATTGTCTTTTGTTACTTGTTTCAAATGAACACCATAACCTTTGGAAGCTTGAATTTGAAGTCAATGGCTTCTGTGGGCTTGTTCTATATGAATAGGGTTCATCTTCTGAAAAATAGTGACAATAAAAATATAATGATCTACTTTCACACTTCAGAATCACGTAAATTCTTTCTGTATTTCCTATGAACTGTTACTTCTTTCAATGAACACATTATTCTTTGGAAGCTTGAATTTCGTCAAGACAATGGCCTCTATGTGTTTGGTCCATGTGAATAGGGTTCACGGTTTTAATAATAATAATAATAATAATAATAATAAATAATAATAATAATAATAATAATAATAATAATAATAAAAAAATAATAATAATAATAATAATAATAATAATAATAATAATAATAATAATAATAATAATAATAATTAACGAATACGTATAAATACAAACCTTTCAAACAACATTAATGCTACTCTGTCTCGGAGCAGGAAGCTAATGCCTGACGCTGAGACGCACATGAGCACGCGCAAGGGGAAACATACATACGCACACATACATTCGAGCCAGGGCGGACCTGAATATTCATGAGAGGGCCCCGTAATAAACGCCTACATCTCAATAAAGTATACTCGCACCTACAGGCAATTAGGATCACCACAATATATTAATGCCATCTTCGCCGTGGAAGGTGCGTCTAAGTCATCCCGACTCTTTATGCGCGGGAGAAGAAGAAGAAGAGGAAGAAGAAGAAGAAGATTTCTACGGCCATTATAGGAGCCGGGTAACAAAGGAACTAATCCTATTTAGGCACTGGAAGGCTTTTGGCCGGTTTTCATCTTCCCGCCAGGACCTGCTCTGAAGGTGGGGAAGCGAGAGGGTGAAGGGCCACTCCTGGCCTTCCTCCCCCCTCCCCCACCATTAATCATGCAGTGGATACATTTCCGGAGGGGGTGGGGGTCCCACACAGTAACATCATCCCAAACTGACAATTCCCTCTTCTCCTCGGTTGAATAAACCTCCTACTGGAGAGTTCACGAGGTCGCTTGTACCCTGGCCTACTTATATTATTATAACGTATATGTGTATAGTATATATAATAATAATATATATATATATATATATATATATATATATATATATATATATCTTCTCTGTGTGGTGTGTGTGTGTGTGTGTGTAATACATGGATAGAGATGCACTACTGGAATACTTGATGCCATAAGTAATAAAATTTCAACAGCATTGTAAATAAGTGAAAAGGCAAAAATATACTATATCAAGTCAAGGAACATAAAATACGTCCAAACATTTTCTCTGTGAGCTTCAGAGACATTTTGCTATTTTGTTCACCGTGATAGAACAGTATCTTTGTATATTTTAAATATTTCCACTTACAAAAATTCTTGGAATTGGATTTACACTACAAAAAGAACTCCATTCCATTCTTTGCGATAAATTGCACTCTCTTGTGTCGTAATTCATTGTGAATGAAATGTTGAAAGAAATACTTGAAATTTACTATTTGGAACTTCAAAAGTTCAAGCGAATGTGCAATGCAATACTGCCCTAATACAATTCGAATCGCATTTTTAATCATTTCCTTGCATTTTTACCTATTTACTTATTAATTTAATTTCTTTATTCTTCTTCTTAACCGATCTCTTCTTTCTGTCTTTACCCTCTGTTACTTCTCTAAGGAAAACCACATTCTTTGTTAGCTTGCATTTCAAGTCAATGACCCTTGTGGGTTTGTTCCACATGAATAGGGTTCATCTTCGGAATAACAATAATAATAATAATAACAATAATAATACGTGTGACCTCACGGGTCAAAATATTTACAAATTTCTTTGATCTGTAGTTTATGAACTTGAACTTTTGCATTTCCCTTCTTCCTCTGTACACCTTGTGAAGAAGTAAACTCGTAGACAAAATCTGCCTCTTGCCAACTCGGAAGGAATTAATTGTTATTCATGTTTAAAAAAATAAAAAAAAAATTCTTTAAATTTTTATATTTTTTCCAGTTTTTTTCTTTATTTAAATTTTTCAGTGGTTTTTGCTTAAATATCTTTGTAAATCTTTTTTTTATTTGTATATTTTTGTAAATTTTTTTTGACCATATTAGAAATTAAGAGGAATTCGATTCGGTAACTCACTTCTTTCTACATATTTCCCAAAGGGAAGTATTTATCAGAGAGAGAGAGAGAGAGAGAGAGAGAGAGAGAGAGAGAGAGAGAGAGAGAGAGAGAGAGAGGGTGTCTACTTTTATTTCTATTTTGAATTGAATATCTTGAGCACGCATGTATGTAAGGATTCTTCACACACACACACACACACACAGAATATTTAACTGCCTTCAAGAATTATTCAAAGCTTTCCTTTAATAATAATAATAATAATAATAATAATAATAATAATAATAATTTGTTAGAAACCTTTTCTACATCTTTAATATCACCTGATACTCATATAACACCCATGTATTCTGCATTCCTAAGCAACAAGATATACATGAATAAAAAAAAACTTTTTTTGATTTCCTGCAACATAAAAGTTGGAGTTTTAGTCATATCAGAAACTTCCTCATAAGCCTCTCTCTAAATGTCCTGTAATCTCAAAAAACTATAAAATATTTTAGATAATATTTCACTATTGTTATAATTTCTATAACGCCAGGATTCTTTTCTTCTCATCCACCTTTCTCTTAAAACTTTAAAATCTTAAATAATTATAACCTATTTCAAACCATTTTCTAAATAATTATTATTTTCGATAAAGCCAAGATTTTTTGTTATCCTACTAAAACTCTAAAATCTCAAATAACCATAACATATATTTCAAATAATTTTCCAAATAATTGTTGTTATTTTCTATAAAGCCAGGATTCTTGCTTTTCCTGATACACCAATGGAATTGAGAATTGCGAATCCCAGCAAATTCCCAATAAATATGCTATATCCCAGCCATTCCCCTCTATACGAATTCTACTGCAAATATAGCAACAACACCGATTGAAGCAACTCTCTCTCTCTCTCTCTCTCTCTCTCTCTCTCTCTCTCTCTCTCTCTCTCTCTCTCTCTCTTTCTGAAGAATCCGTACGAGCTTGCATGCTTAGGATATTAATTTCAAAATAGAAATAAGGGTATACAACCATTTTCTCTTTCACGCTTTCCTTCTCCCTCAGAAGAATCTTGACATAAATGTGCGCTTAAGATATTCAATTCAAAATAGACATAAATGTAGATTCTCTCTCTCTCTCTCTCTCTCTCTCTCTCTCTCTCTCTCTCTCTCTCTCTCTCCAGTAGCCAATGCATTTTCCATTTGTTGCCAACCAAAGTCGGGCGCTTCCTTGGTGTGAGAACAGGAGCGAGTATAGACTACAGTGAGTGTGTGTGTGTGTGTGTGTGCAGGCCTTTGTGTTTGTGCATGTGTACGTATGTGTGTACGTATGTATGTGCATGTGCAGGAACAACTCACAAAAACCTCGGTCTATACGTAGAACGCCACCAGGTCTTTTCAAATTTCCCGTGCAGCTTTCATTCGGCAAGCACAAGCCATTACCTGAGTGTAATCCCTTTTGCAATTCTGGGCAAATATTATTAACCTAACATTACCCTTCATAGGTTTTAAATCCAGATGCATCAAACTGTCATAAAACCCGGAGATTTACTGAGGATTTGGAGTAATTTCTAAACCGATCCTGTTAACCGTTACGAGTCGATGATCTACGGTAGAGATTTTGCTGAATGTTTCAATGCCGATTAGGTTGTTATAATGATTAAATGTATATGTATATATATATATATATATATATATATATATATATATATATATATATATATATATATATATATATATATATTATATATATTGATGGGAAGACCAAAATAAGTACATATATTAAATGTGTGTGTGTATATATATATATATATATATATTATAATTATTATATTATATTTATATATATATATATTATATATATATTATATATAATATTATTGAATCGGGAAGAACAAAATAAGTACATAAATACTGTGAGCATATCGGCACCATATGAATACATACATATTATGCTTATGTATTTTTTCCAGCGTCAAACCATTTGCCCAAATAATACTATACAGACTCCGGCATTCATACTTCAATACTCTACTGAACTGTAGAAAAACCTAAGGAAGTTAAATTAGTCGAAGCAACAACTGAAGAATAATCCATGATAATTAAACTAGTTAAAATAGCAACTGAAGAGTAATCTATGAAAGTTACGCTGGTGAAAGCAACAACTGAATAATAACCTATGAAATTTACAATAGTGAAACAACAACTGAAGAATAATACGTAAAAGTTAAACTAGGCTAAACATTTATTAGAAGTTATTATCTTTTCTCTTTAAAAGTTGAACTTGTGAAAGCAACAACTAAAGAATAATCTATGAAAGTTAACCTAATGAAAACAGCAACTGAAGAATAAACATGAAATTTAATTTAGCTTTAATTTTCAACACTAGATAAAGAAAACAGCACAATAGTAAAAAAAATAGAAAAGAAAGATTAAGCCATGGAAGACATTATCTTCATGCAAAGTAAAAAAAAGAAAAACTAATTAAGAAAAACCAATAAAGGTAAAAATTAGAGTAATTAATCTATGAACATTAAATCTACTTTTCGTTTTTAAGGCTTCATAACATAACATTAAAAGAGCATATAAGTACAAAAGCTTCACAAAAGCCAAGCAAAAACAATCCTTATGAATTTAGAGGGAAGGCAAAATGCTAATTTGAAAAACATAAAATAATATATTAATAATCGTCTCACTTTACTTGAATAAAAAAATAAAACTTTGAAGATCAAAATGATTCCTAGAAGTTTGAAAAAGCTGCCTACCTAAATTTAAGTCACACAACAAAAAATTCGTTCGAAAATACTTAAAATTCCAGCCAGGAATCCTGCATTCAGGAAAACTTACAATCTGAATTCCCTTGCATACTAATCCAAAAAGAATTCAGCCAATTTAAAAATGTCTAGAAATGATTTCATTATGGCTAAATGCCGTTTTTTTCTTGCTATAGGATCGATTTATACGGTAATTATCATTATGATGAGAGTTATCAAGAGGGGTTATTGAGGCCAAATATTTTTTTGTATTAACTTCTTATTTCGACGTGTTATCTGTGATACATTTTCATTTACTATTATTTTCTTCTCTTTAGTGACAAGAATTGAGAAGCTTCAGGTATTGACGGGTTTAGTTGGAATCGGATGGATAAACAATTTAAGCCAAAGGTCAAGTGCTGAGACCTATTGGGTCATTCAACGTTGAACAGGATATTGAGAGTATAAAGGTTTTAAAGATGAAACAGGCGGAAAATCTCGCAGTTATACTAAGAAACAACTGTTAGGAGAAGGTTAGTGAAAGATGGAATAAAGAGAATATGAACGGAGGTACAATCAAAGGAATGGAAGGGGTTGCACCTAGGGGCAGGAGGGACGCTGCAAAGAACCGTAAGTAACGCCTACAATGCACTGCGTGAGGTGCACCGACGGCACTGCCACCTACGGGAGACGGGTCGAGTTTTACTGTTTCATTCACGATCTAAGTAGAATTTTTTTGATTAATTTATTTTTTAAAGACCGTGGTTTCATTTAAGGGCACACAAAGGAATAATCTAAAACTGTCCTATTACATATTCAAATCTGCAATGTTTTTCAGATATGAAAAATCATATGAATGTTGTAATATTTTTATTTACGAAATAAAAAAAAACAGTATGAATACTATCCTAAGTACGGAGTAAATGTTTTCATAGGATAATTATCCGAATTTATAAAACTACAACCGTAAATTTCAACTGACAGAGTGTCAAGGCAATACATGTCACTGAAATAAAAAGAATATAAAGACTAAAAGTAAAAATATCACACAATATTAATAATTAGTTTGTATCGTTTTATCAACTTACAAAATTGACTACTGAGAGATCTTATATAACATCTAAATTTGCTGTTTTTTCATAAATGATTTCAAGTCAATATTATTATTATTATTTTTTTCCCCCTTTTTTTTGCTCTATCACAGTTCTCCAATTCGACTGGGTGGTATTTATAGTGTGGGGTTCCGGGTTGCAACCTGCCTCCTTAGGAGTCCATCACTTTTCTTACTATGTGCGCCGTTTCTAGGATCACACTCTTCTGCATGGGTCCTGGAGCTAATTCAGCGTCTAGTTTTTCTAGATTCCTTTTCAGGGATCTTGAGATCGTGCCTAGTGCTCCTATGATTATGGGTACGATTTCCACTGGCATATCCCATATTCTTCTTATTTCTATTTTCAGATCTTGATACTTATCCATTTTTTCCCTATCTTTCTCTTCAACTCTGGTGTCCCATGGTATTGCGACATCAATGAGTGATACTTTCTTCTTGACTTTGTCAATCAACGTCACGTCTGGTCTATTTGCACGTATCACCCTATCCGTTCTGATACCATAGTCCCAGAGGATCTTTGCCTGATCGTTTTCTATCACTCCCTCAGGTTGGTGCTCGTACCACTTATTACTGCAAGGTAGCTGATGTTTCTTGCACAGGCTCCAGTGGAGGGCTTTTGCCACTGAATCATGCCTCTTTTTGTACTGGTTCTGTGCAAGTGCCTGGCATTCACTTGAAATGTGGTTTATGGTTTCATTTTTCGTATTGCACTTCCTACATATGGGAGAGATGTTATTTCCATCTAATCGTTATTTGGAATAAATATCTGGTTCTTAGGGCCTGATCTTGTGCCGCTGTTATCATTCCTTCAGTTTCCTTCTTTAGCTCTCCCCTCTGTAGCCATTGCCATGTGTCATCGCTGGCTAGTTCTTTAGTCTGTCTCATGTATTGTCCGTGCATTGGTTGTTGTGCCAGTCCTCTGTTCTGTCTGTCATTCTCCTGTATCTGTATATTTCTGGGTCTTCGTCTACTTTTATTAGTTTCTTCTTCCCATGCACTCTTTAGCCACTCGTCTTCACTGGTTTTCAGATATTGCCCCAGTGCTCTGTTTCTCGATGTTGACGCAGTCCTCTATACTTAGTAGTCCTCTCCCTCCTTCCTTTCGTGTTATGTATAGTCTGTCCGTATTTGCTCTTGGGTGTAGTGCTTTGTGTATTGTCATATGTTTCCTGGTTTTCTGATCTATGCTGTGGAGTTCTGCCTTCGTCCATTCCACTATTCCTGCGCTGTATCTGATCACTGGCACTGCCCGTAATTATTATTATTATTATTATTATTATTATTATTATTATTATTATTATTACAAAAGAGGAACCCCTATTCGTACGGAACAAGCCCAAAGTGGTCAATGACTTGAAATTCAAGAAAGAAGAGATCAGTTAATAGAAAACAAAGAAAAATTAACAAAATAAATAAAAAATTAAAAATGTAAACATCATTAAAAGTATAAGGGGCATTGTTTTAGGGTAGTTATATGTTGGATCTTCTCCTGAACATTGGAGTTTTAAAAAAAAAAACAAAAGTTCCAGTTACACAACAGTTCAACGGAGTGAGAAATGAAAGACCTCTGGAACTGAAAAGTTCGACAGCGAGGTACACTTACTGCATGTGACAAAAAATTTACAAAAGATTAAAATATCATTGTTCACAAAACCAGGCGTTCATTCGATCATCAGTAAGCGTCATGGATTTACAGGTCAATTAGAACTTATCGGGGAATCTAAAAGCGTTTGTGGTTAGATTACAAAAAAACTATACGTGTCGTATTTCCGTTTTATTCAAATAAAGTTAGAGGAGGAAATATATGATTGTTTATATGTATGTACATACACACACATATACGCATATTATACACACTATATACATACATATATGAATATGTATGTATATATATATATTTATATATATATATATATATATATATATATGTATGTATGTATGTATGTATGTATGTATGTATATAATAAGTACAGTGTGCTTTTCCAGAAATTTTAAGATTAATATGATAATGACACAGACAGGATTTCTTTTTCTTCTTCTTCTGCTGTGTGAGAGAGAGAGAGAGAGAGAGAGAGAGAGAGAGAGAGAGAGAGAGAGAGAACTAAATGATATGTAACTTGTCCTGGTATTAAACTACTGGGGTTTTAAACCACGTGACGAAATACAGGTACAAGAATTTACCCCAAAACAGTAATAATAAAATTTCGAGTAAAACACATCTTCATTTTCTTTCTGTATTTCAACAACCTTTTCGACTCTTGTAATTCTCTAACAAAAAGACATAAAAATAGAAATAAAAGTCTCCATTAAGAACATTCCTTACTTATGAAACACCTACAGTTACAGCTCGTAGTATTTCCTCGGTCACTTAAAAGCCCTTAACAGCTTCCATCCCATCTAGCACATATTCTTCTCTCGAATAGTCTAGTGAACATTTTGGGAACCTTTTCTACTCTGGAATGTTTTTCGTCCTTAAAAAAAGGAACCCAGAATAAATGTTTCCAAAGGTTAGGCCAACAAATATTATTCCTTTCCACATATTTCATATATGACATATTTACTGACAAACTAATAATCCACTTTGTAAACACGAAGCATAAATATCAAGATTTCTTTGTTCATTGACGCCACATTTACCTCCAAACTAACAATACACTTCTCATACAATGAAACAGATCGAGACCAGTTATTTGTACAATACACTAGACAACTCCTCCCTAAATATGTGTTGTAAGTATTGTAATGTTACAAAATATTACTGATGTCACTAACAATGGCAGCTTTGAATATGATTAGATGAATGGAATTATACTCTATTAAAGCGCCTTCCGACTTATTGACAGTCTCTGGGCAAATTGGAATTTTCAGCTAGAGAAGAGAGAGAGAGAGAGAGAGAGAGAGAGAGAGAGAGAGAGAGAGAGAGAGAGAGAGAGAGAGAGATTTCTAAACGATTTTTTTAAAACACCAAAAGTAAGAACCTTTCTGCCGGATTTTCCTAAAAGTGTCTGCATAGAAATAATAGTTGAACACAAACAATTTCAGTCCCAATCAAAATAAAGTGCTGCTGTCTCCACAGGAAGTGAGATACATCAAAATGTGAAAGAGTAACTGACGACAGGTCAAGTAAATTATTTTAAAAGACTGGTCTGTCACTTGCTATATTATACGTATGTATGTATGTATATGCTATGTATACTCTATATATACATTTTAAATCACGTTAGAAACCAGTTATAGAATACTTTATATATATATATATACATATATATATATATTTTATATATGCAAATATATATATATATCATATAAAGTATATATAGATATATATATATATATATATATATATATATATATATTTATGTATATATAGATATATACTATATATATATATATATATATACAAATTATATAAAATATATATATATATATATATATATATATATATATATGTATATATATATATATATATATATATCATACATATATATATATATATATATATATATATATATATATATATATATATATATATATACAAATATGCTTTCAAACAAAGGATAACAAGAGATGGGAAGTGACAGAAGGATCACCACACCAATTAGACAGAAGTAGGCGCTAGCTAATTGGTAATATACTCAGACCATATACTAAATTAGATTTCGGGACACCACTGGGCCTCTCTCTCCTCGCTCCTCCCTCTCTCTCTCTCTCTCTATCTCTCTCTCTCTCTCTCTCTCTGGTATGAATCTCCTGAGAGGATAATATCATCTTCCAGTATCTCCCAGCATTAACGATACGTGTTTCTGTTGGTTCGTCTTTCTTGATTCTCCAGTTAATTCTAATCCTGTTAATGTAGAGGGACACACTTAGACGTGGGTTTTGTTTCAAACAAACGTACACGCACACATATACATAATAAAATGCATATTTTGTATATAATATATATATATATATATATATATATATAGGTGTAAATATATATAGTATATATATAATCTATATATATATATATATGTATAATATGTATATATAGATATATAATATGTATATATATATAAATATATATATATAGTATAAATATATATATTAATATATATAATATATACTATATATATATATATATATATATATATATATATATATATATATAAAGTCCGTGTGCTTGAGAATATAAAATCGAGGTTACGAAGGCAAGTGAAACCTGGTACTTGGAATACATACTTTCGTAGTTTAGTCTACATTTTGTGTTTAAGTATAAAGTTTAATGCCAATGGAAGGTGTAGGAATGGGTAATCCATTAAGCTGCATTGTTGCTGATATTTTTATCCACGAATTCGAGAGAGAGCCGCTGGACAGCTGTCCTTCTGTGTTTCAAACACTATTTTATGGCCATTATGTTGACGACGATTTTGTCCTTTCCAAAGACCGTCACCACTGTGATCAATTATCCTTTTGAGACACCATCGTCATCCGTGATGATAATAGGTTTCAGATTGGTGTTTTTCGCAAGATTGTTTTATAGTTCATGTTTTTATCATTTTAAATTGAATTCCCTGTCCACTCTCCTCCACAGGGCCATCACGCTTACATCTGATTGGAATCTTTTTCACAATGAAATAGGTTTCTCTATGATTATTTAAAATCCAACTGCTATCCACCAAATTTAATCATAAAATATGTTAAGAAAACTTTGGATGAGTCCTTTCACCCTCCTGCTACAACACACTTGGCACACAAATTAACAACCATACTATATAGTAATAGTTTTCCATTCACGTACGACATATCTTTCCTACTCAGTCTAAAAAGGATTTTAACAAATTATTTTCCCGCAGTTGACGTGAAGCTCATATTTAAAAACCCAAGATCTATTGGTGGTATGTTTCGTCACAAAGAAAAACTGCGTCCTTTATTGCAGTCCGGTGTTGTTTATTTAATTACTTGCTGTCAATGCCATCGTCAGACACACGTGGAAAACGAGCCGACTCTGCTTGAAGTCAGATGCGTCACACATTCTGGCGTTAGCTACTAAGTACAAGTTGTCCAATCCCGAAACATTAAATATTAGAAATCATATAAAACCAGCAAATGTAAAATAAAGTATAACGATTTTAAGATTATACTAACCAGCTAACACGAACAACACCTTATTTTTGAATCGTGAGCGATCAAGAAGCTTGTTCCCTCTTTGAAGAACTATTCCTCGTCGAGGCCCCTGTGTGTAGCCTAAACCACACGCTACTTTTATTTATTTATTTATTTTTATTGTTTTTTTTTTCATACAGCAACTCAACTTCGAGGAATAAGGTCTGTTAGTTGAAATATGCTACTCCTTTCTCTTTTTTAAAAATTTTACCTTCTTGTACTGATGTTTTACCTTCTCATAATATATTTGTACATACTCACTAACATTTCTTGCTGTATTTGTACATTTTACTCTGTATTTTTTAGCCTTGAGGATGAAACGAGGGTCTCGAAACGTACCAAGCTATCTGCTTTAGTGCCTTTTTGTGTATGTGTATGTGTATGTATATGTGTAATATGGTATGTATGGTATGTTAATATTATATATACATATATATATATATAAATATATATATTATATACTATATATATATATTATATATGTATATAAATTTGCACTAATCAAGTTAATATATTTAACACTCTTGTCGTGACGAAGGAGCAGTTCTATCTACGGCGTCAACAACTACCTTAGTGGGACGCCAGTTTACAAGAAAAAAACGAATCATTCCTCGTTCCTTCCGATGGTTCTTTTTTTTTTATTCAAACGCAACCATTTTTTTAGTTACACTTATTCTGTGATTTCATCTCTTACTGAGCATGTTGCGCCCTGGAGAATCAACCGTGCTTTTATCTCCTACTTCCAGAAACTGAAGGTGCCCCTATGCCTCTTCCCCACCCCCGCCCCCACCCTACTTTTCTTGCTTCTCAAACCCACCCCCACCTACTTCTTGCTTCTCAAATCCCACAGACCTTTCCCCTTTTTAAATTTCAGATTTGCTGGCCTCTTCAAGGATCAAGGTTTATTTAAAGCTGATTTTAGCTCGGACTTAACCTTTTTATTGCCATAAATTAAACACACACACACACACACACACACACACACACACACACACATATATATAATAATAATATATATATATATTATATATGTAATATATATATATATATATATATATATATACTATATATATACATAATATAGAAAATACATAAATAAGGGCGCATTATTGTAAATAACCATTAAATAAGCAAATCAATAAATATATGTAAAGAAAAAGATATCCGTAATTCGGACGAGAGAGAGAGAGAGAGAGAGAGAGAGAGAGAGAGAAGAGAGAGAGAGAGAGAGAGAGAGAGAGGAGTCCCATAAACCGATGAATGACAACTGACCCTACCGGCTGACGGCTACTCGCCACACACTCTATTTAGGAAGCGGCACTGAGTGGCACTTATGCTGGCACTATCCTCCTCCCCCCCACCCAGCACTATCCTTACACCCCCACCCACGATCCTAACTCCCTCTCTCTCTCTCACCCCCTGGTACTATACGAGCCGACGACGTCACGCTCAATCAAAGGCAATCCTGACCTTTCAGGGGCTTGTTGCAGAAGTGCTTTTGAATGGATGTCTCACAAGCAATTGCCTATTGTGCACTTGGCTTTGTTGCGACGTGTCACTCGTGAAGAGGCCATGTCACGAAGAGGTAATTTTCACCCTGGCCTAAGACGGGCGGTTTCGTCTGGTCATCTGGGACGTTTCTGCTCCGCTTCCTGTTACGTTTTGGCGAGGTTTAAGAGTTGTAAGCTCTCCTCTACAATCGTGAATGGCTGAGGGTCAGATGGGCTGCAATGAGATTATATAAATAATATATATATATATATATAAGATATATATATATATATATATATATATAGACATATATATATATATCTAAATATATATATATATATATATACAAATTATAAATATATATTAATAATATATATATTATATATATATATATATATAAAATTTATATATATATAAATGTGTATATATATAAATATATATAATATAATATGATATATATATATATATTTTTGTATATATATATATATATATATATATATATATATATATCCATCAGACATACGACACCGTAGAGTAATAAGCCAGAGAGAGAGTTTAGGAACTAAACTGATATGTCACTGTTTAAACATTTATAAAGACTGGCCAACAAGTGTTTATTTCTACAAATCAGTTAGCTTGAGGGTGTTTGGTTAAAACCACCAGTCAATTAAACAAGAGTCTGTTTGAAAACTGAAAGAAATTAAGAAAAATAACCGAGAATCTTTTTAGATGTCAGTCAAATTGCCAATGAAAGGCCATGATAGGAATAACAATTGTTATAAATAATGAGGTATTATAATAGTAAAGTATTATTATGAAAAAACTGAGAAATCATACAATAGAATATAAAAATAAAAATAATAAAAAGCAATGCTGAAACAAATAATGATAATAATAGTATTACATGTGGTATCTTATGAAAATAATAATAATAATAATAATAATAATAATAATAATAATAATAATAATAATAATAATATAATAATAATAATAATAATAATGGACAATGAAACTCCGTAACGAGGATTATAACATTGATTATTAAAAGCTACAGTAGTGTTGAAAATATTTTTTAACCTTGTACATAAGTATTTTTAACACCACTACTGTGGCTTTTAATTCTGAATAATAATAATAATAATAATAATAATAATAATAATAATAATAATAATAATAATAATAAAACCAGGAAACACATGACAATACACAAAGCGCTACACCCAAGAGCAAATACGGACAGACTATACCGAACACGAAAGAATGAAGCAGGGGCCGGGAAAGGAAGGAGGGAGGGGAGGACTACTAAGTATAGAGGGGACTGCGTCACAAAATCGAGAACAGAGGCACTTGGGGCAAATAATCTGAAAACCAGTGAAGACGAGGGTGGAGGCTAAAGAGTGCATGGGAAGAGGCTAATAAAAGTAGACGAAGACACAGAAATATATAGACAGGAGAATGACAGACAGAACAGAGGAATGGCACAACAAACCAATGCACGGACAATACATGAGACAGACTAAAGAACTAGCCAGCGATGACACATGGCAATGGCTACAGAGGGGAGAGCTAAAGAAGGAAACTGAAGTAATGATAACAGCGGCACAAGATCAGGCGCTAAGAACCAGATATGTTCAAAGAACGATAGACGGAAATAACATCTCTCCCATATGTAGGAAGTGCAATACGAAAAATGAAACCATAAACCACATAGCAAGCGAATGCCCGGCACTTGCACAGAACCAGTACATAAAAAAGAGGCATGATTCAGTGGCAAAAGCCCTCCACTGGAGCCTGTGCAAGAAACATCAGCTACCTTGCAGTAATAAGTGGTACGAGCACCAACCTGAGGGAGTGATAGAAAACGATCAGGCAAAGATCCTCTGGGACTATGGTATCAGAACGGATAGGGTGATACGTGCAAATAGACCAGACGTGACGTTGATTGACAAAGTCAAGAAGAAAGTATCACTCATTGATGTCGCAATACCATGGGACACCAGAGTTGAAGAGAAAGAAAGGAAAGATGATGGATAAGTATCAAGATCTGAAAATAGAAATAAGAAGGATATGGGATATGCCAGTGGAAATCGTACCCATAATCATAGGAGCACTAGGCACGATCCCAAGATCCCTGAAAAGGAATCTAGAAAAACTAGACGCTGAAGTAGCTCCAGGACTCATGCAGAAGAGTG
Organism: Macrobrachium nipponense; assembly: GCF_015104395.2. Lineage (NCBI taxonomy): Eukaryota > Metazoa > Arthropoda > Malacostraca > Decapoda > Palaemonidae > Macrobrachium > Macrobrachium nipponense. The sequence goes on along the minus strand of NC_087218.1, from coordinate 29,688,604 downwards.
TGATCCTAGAAACGGCGCACATAGTACGAAAAAGTGATGGACTCCTAAGGAGGCAGGATGCACCGGAACCCCACACTATAAATACCACCCAGTCGAATTGGAGGACTGTGAGAGAGGAAAAAAAAATAAAATAAAATAATAATAATAATAATAATAATAATATTAATAATATTGTACCCATAATCACAGAAACACTAGGAACGATCCCAAGATCCCTGAATAAGAACCTGGTAAAACTAGGTGCTGAATTAGCTCCAGGACACATGCAGAAGAATGTGCTTCTAGAAACAGCGCACATAGTAAGAAAAGTGATGGACTCCTAAGGAGGCAGGATGCAACCCGGAACCTCACACTATAAAATCCACTCAGTTGAATTAGGTCACAGTGATGGGCAAATAACAACAACAACATCAACAACAACAACAATAATAATAATAATAATAATAATAATAATAATAATAATAATAATAATATAATAATAATAATAATAATAATAATAAAATAATAATAATAATAATACAGTCCGAATATTTGGGGCGGATTCTATCAACAAACTACAAGAAGAGGGCGTTATATCAAGTTAAGTTCCGTACACGTAAAAAAACCCCGAACCAACAGATAAATCTAGCCTTCGAGAGACAGTAATCCCGACACAAGACAAAGGATTTGGAAATCCTCAGCAGGAACATTGCCCCTCTCCTCTCCCACCTACCCCCTCGTTCATCAATGACGCACTCATTTACTAATGGAAATCCCTTAAAAGTGACTCTCACAAATAATGGTAGACCGGCAATGTGCTAATTACGTATGCACAAAGAGTAACAACGAGACTTGGTTTTCTTGAATAGCGGACAAGATTTTGGTAGGTGGGTGGGTGGGCGGTTGGATGGGGGAGGTTCCAGTGAGTGAGGGAGGTCGTGGTATTCGGTCAACAGGGTCCGGCTGTGGGCAGGGGATGGATCAAATCCTCCGTGTTTCCTTGTGTAGGATTGATTTCTTTTATCAGTTTTTCTCATCTCAATAATTAACTTATTGATTTTTTCTTTTCAAGGTGTAAAGGGGGGTAGGGAGGGGATAGGGAGGACGAAGGGAGGCTGAGCTAAGTCGTCGGGAAGGGGGGGATATGATGGAAGACCCTCAGTATTTACATATCTCGGAAGCTTATTCATTTCTATATACTTCAATAACTGGTTTGAGATGAAAAGGGTAGGATTCCCCCCCCCCCCTACCCCTCCCACCACCTCTTCTTTTATACTTTAGGGTTGGAAAATGTGGTGTCTTATTAATTATCAATTTCACTTTATTTTAGCTGTCGTTTTTGACTGAAAGAGGTAGAATTTTAAAGGCATGGGTTTAGGGCTATATATATCCCGCCCTTGGGATCGAGCCAGTGACGAAAATCCTTCGGCATTTCCTCGCATTCGAATTTCATTCATGTCTTCTTATTCATGTCTTCTTCTTATCTCGCTTATTCACTCGGCCGCTCATTAAAGGTATTTCAATCACATCAGGCGTGACAGGTGACCACGGCGCCGTCATCAATATTAATACCGACTGAAGGACGGAAAAGGAAAAATGTTCTTTCGCGTCATACACTGTTTGAACAAAGCACAAAGCGCCGACGTGTATTGTGTCATCATGTCATTAACGTAAAAAAAAAAAGTCTAGATTCGAAACTGTCAGATGAAATTTCCGATACAGAAGCTTAACAGTTACTGATCTATAAGAAAATCAATAATCGGTCGACGAAAAATGATTCGCAGAAGAAATAATTAGTATGAAAATGGAGGTTTGGTCAAAAAGTTTTCTCCTAAGTTTGAAATTGACAAATAAAACCTTCGACACAGAACCTACACAGTAATTAGTACATGATAAAATAAATGATAGATTAACAAAAAAATAATTTCGAGAATAAAACTTTCGAAAAGAATTTTACCATAACTTCCAAACTGTAAGATGACATTTTCGGCCTCAGAATCTTCAGTCATTTATTGATAAGAAAATAAACAATTTGAAGAACTGGACGAAAAGAATTACCGTAACTGGTTGCTTCTCTTCTGAAATATGTTTTACTACTGTTACATATAACAGATATAGTCTTCACACAATGTTGCGTTATATATCATAGATAATTCTGTATCATATCAAGCTTTGCGTAACTTTTGTATACAAAACACTTTTATAAACATATTGGTAACTAATTCAGCTGTTACCGGAAGTACATATTAAAAAGTAAATTATAAAACAAGAATGTGCAAGATTAATAAAAAGTAATGGCACCTTAATTACAGCTTAACATGTTTGTATAAAAAAAAGAACTTAAGAGAATAAATAATAATAATCATCATCATCATTCAGCAGATGAACCCTACCCATAGAAGTAAGAAAAGGGAATGAGAAATATAGAAAGAATATATTACATAATAAAAAGAAAAAAATGAATAAACAAATTCACAAATACATAAAAACCACATCAAAAGCCTGTCAAGCATTATTACTCTCCTACAAAAATGAAAGCTTCAACTGGAAAGAAAACATGGCATGATCCGACCTCCAGCTTAGTCGGGACACATGCAAGATTTTCCCCTCACGCATAAGTTGTAAACATTATGTTCGTTACTTAACGTAAATTAAAACGTGGTAAAATCTACGGTCAAATAGAGCCTTGTTTCGAAAAAATTATAATAAATATGTCATATTTTATTAGAAACAATTTTTCGGTACTATTTATCATGCACATTATTTATTCTTTACATTTCCATTCTAATAAATAAATCATAAATATCCTATCCTAAAATTCCTGTATCTTTAACTCGACGCGAAACACCTTTTTCAGACCTTTTTAAACCCTCCAGAGGCCTTTCCTAACCCCCCCCCCCCCCCCCCCCCCCAACAACAACAACAACAAAGTAGTTTGTAGGTTTACTCCCCGAGTAAGCGAAAAACAAACACTTATGAATTTAAACTCCAATGGCAGATTTCCATAAATCATTGAGACTCGTGAAAAAGCCATTTGTCAAAGACCAGTAGTAATCATGTCACTTTCTCATGAAACGGCAATTCTCCTCGATAAGAGAGAGAGAGAGAGAGAGAGAGAGAGAGAGAGAGAGAGGAGGACGAGTAGGACTGGAATAGAAGTAATGAAAATCCATCAACGGAATGAGGGGAACGGGAAGATAAGAGAGAGAGAGAGAGAGAGAGAGAGAGAGAGAGAGAGAGAGAGAGAGAGATTTAAACGTACGCTAAGGCTTGAAAGAAGAGAGAGCAATATGACATAACAGAGAATTGCCAAAACTTGAGGAGTATCGACTCAACAGAATTTCCATTAGTGACGGGAATCACAAGGAATTATCAGGAAACAAAGGGATCATCAGAGACTACAGAAAGTGCCAGATATTACACACACACACACACACAGCGAGAGAGAGAGAGAGAGAGAGAGAGAGAGAGAGAGAGAGAGAGAGAGAGGCTACGGCGTCACGTTAACTAAGAATGTTGAAAAATGTCAGAAATGAGAAGATCTAATGGGAGCTGAAACTAATGATGAAGAATATCTCTGTATCAGAAACCTCGCAAGAATATAATAAGTCAAGAGTAAGAATTACACCGCAGATCAGTAAGTTATATCTACCACATAAGCAGAATAAAGTAACGTAAAGCTGTTCATTAACCTGATGGATGGAGTAGCTTGATAAAAAAAATAATGATATATTTGCTGCCTTATGTCGAGAAATTATTATCATAAAGTATGTGGCGTAGCAATTGATTTCCAGTAATTTACACGGCTAACAGATAGGTAAACATGATGTCGGAATTAAAGATTGAGAAAGATGTAAAAAAAAAAAAGAAGTAATTTATCAACATTTACGAAAGAGAAAATTAGAGTTCCAAAAACAAAATTTAACTAACAAAATCATACGGAATTTCCCTCGATTATCACTGTATATTCCTGAAAAAACTGGAAGAAAATGATCGAAGATAAAGAAAAAAAAGCCCGGATTTCGGATTTCAAAATCCAATGGGCCCCGTTGGCTTGTTCCATAGGATTAGGGTTCATCATATGAATGATAGTATTGATAATAATATAAAATTTTCAGGAGAATTACATTTATCATTAACCTCGTGCAGTACAAAATCACCACAGACAATTTATACAGAGATGTCGAGACCAAAAAAGGTCTAAGGGGACGAACACCACTGAACTCTACCGCACGATCATCAAAATCCGCCCCATGACGGCCAACAGGAACATCTCCAAAAACATACAGATGATCGACAGAGTCAAGGCCACAGCAAGCCTGCTGTCAAACACGAACGACACCGTTCCGCTGATGGACAAGGTTCAGCCATCGAAACCATCCTCGAACTGCAGAGGGCCACAGGTAGCTTAATAACTTCAGTTCCAAAATTCTCCAAGCTGCTATTCTGTCAGCATCCATACTTGCTGCTATGCCAAACCTGACTAAAGTTAACAGAAATGTAAGCTGCAGAAGTCACCTACTTACAAAGAAAAACAACTACAACCGGGTAAGGAGGGCACATTCTACAAGGGAACAATCAGAGAGCGATTGTTCCAAACAGAAATAACAAGCACTAACCCTACATTACGAAATTTATCCTACTGTAACGACCATGATAAGCAATTTTATCCTGCCATTGATCATGATAGGCAAATTTATCCTGCCGTAACGACCATGGTAGGTAAAATCTATCCTGCCATTGTGACCCTGAAGGCAAATTTATCCTGCTATTACGACCCTGACAGACAAATTTATCCTGACATTACGACATTGAGTCTAATTTAAAACATAGGTAGAGAAAAAAAGTCAAGGAAAGAATGAACGTTCTTTTAACATCTTCAAAGATTTAAAGTTTTCATCCAAGTATGTCTGAAGTTTATACTATATGAAGTTGACCTGCCACATTTTTGCAGGCATAAAGTGGTTTTTACATATCAAATTAAGAAATTACTACAAGGTTCATCCATTACTTACGGTTTTTACATGAATATGCGGTGGTAATCGAGAGAAATTCTGTATATTTTTTTTTCAGTTGAATTTTGTTTTTGTAGCCTTCATTCTCCCTTCTTGAACGCTGATAAAATAACTTTTTTTCTAGGAGAAGAATGCGCATGCGCGGAAAGATACGCCACTACTATGTCAAAGGCAAACATTTCTCAGCTGCTAATGCGATCAGCTTTTCAATACACTTGTGGATTTTGACCAAACACATTTTCCGATTTTTTAAAAATCTAATCTTCTCTCTTTCTTCAGTTTTCGAGAAGACTGAAATATAATCCTCGACAGGTTATGACCGTAATAACTGTTCATCTTCGACACCTTGTTAGTTTTCCTCCAAGTATAATCTGCAATAATTCAATGTTTCCACTGCTGCTTTCTGGTGATATAATTTTTCAGTCTTCTAGTTTAAAGCTATGCCATCTCTTCTTCTCTCTCTCTCTGTCCTCTGTTCATCTATTATAATTCCCTACTTCACTAACTCTATATATTGCCAGTTTCCAGTTAACCTATCCCTGTTTCCTCCTTTATATATATATATATATATATAATATATAATATATATATTAATATATTAAACTATATAGATATCTATAGATCTACATGATATTATTATCTATATCTAGATAATATATATTATATATATATATATATACTATATATATCTTTATTTTCATCTACAATCAACCTCTCCATCCATGTGTGAATAGAGAAATATTTCCCCCTTTCCAGTCAACCAAAGCCCAAACGGTACAGAGAGAGAGAGAGAGAGAGAGAGAGAGAGAGAGAGAGAGAGAGAGAGAGAAATTACGTCGGCCGTATCAAAGAAAATGCAATCTGAAGACACGCCACATTTTACACTTATCGGCGCATTTGGTTGTAGCTCTGTCCGGGGGACCACGATCTCGACTTGACAGGAGGAGGAGAGTGAGGAGAAGTGGAGGGGGGAGGAGGAGAAGTGGAGGAAGTGGACGAGGTTCATAATCGGGGAAGGAAGGGAAGGTGAGGTGAGCTGGGTCGGAGTTTAAGCCAGCGAAAGTCAAGAAGAAGAAGAATAAGGCGAGGAGGATGAAGAGAACGAGGGGTAGGAGGAAGAGGACAAGAGGTAGATGGATGAGGAGGAAGGAGAGTACAAGGAGGACAAAGGGTAGAAAGAGGAGGAGTAAAAGGAGGAGGAGGGGTAGCAGGAGGAGGCGGAAGAGGAGGAGAAGGACGAGGATGAAGAAGACAGTTTGAAGGAGGAGGAGGTTTGACAGAAGAGGAGGAGGGGTAGGAGGAGGAGAAAGGGTCAGAGAAGAAGGAAGAGGAGGAGGAGGAGGAGCAGTTACAGAATGAGGAAGAAGAGGAAGGGTAGGAAGAGAATGAGGATGAAGAAGATTAGGAGGAGTTACAAGGATTAGCATGTCTCAAAGATTTGATAGTCAGTCCGAGGAGACATTGTGAGCTCATTTATCTCTAGAAGCAGGTTTTACTGTTCAAACGTGTCCTAATGATTTGTCTAGCTTTCTTTTAAACTTCCAGGCTTTTGCTGTTACAACTTCTGGCGGCAGATTATTCCATGTCTCACATATCATGTGTGTGTGAGGAAGTTCCCGCAATGAGATGTGTTGTATCTCTTCAGTTCTAGTTTCCATCCATTATTTCTTGTCTGGTTTTCATTTAATGTAAATAGGTTACTGTCTACTTTTGTTATGTCTTTCAGTATTTTGAATGTTTTTAGTAGTTGACCTTGCAATCGTCATATTTCTAAGCCATACATGTTCAGGCTCTCTAGTCATCTTTGGTAACCTATTTGCCTGATGGATGGAATTAACTTTGTGGGTCTTGCTTGCACCCCTTCTGGTCTATTTATGCCTTTCTTAGTGTTGATGACCAAAACTGTAGTGTATATTAAAGATGAGGTCTAACTATTGATGTGTAGAGCTGCAGAACAGTTTCCTTGTTTCTGTCTCTGAACTGCCTCTTTATGCAGCCCATTAGTTTCTGTACATTCTTTTTGGCTTTTATGCACTGTTTTGTGGATTTTAAGTCTTTGGATATAATGACTCCAAGGTCCTCTTCTTGTTCTACACTATTCATGTCATTCCCAAGCAGCATGTAGTTGGCATGAGGATTGTTTGTTCCTATTTGTAACACTTTACACTTATCCAAGCTAAAAGGCATTTTCCATCTTTCTGACCACTCCTATTTTCTTTAGATGATTTCTTAAAATTTCCACTGTATTTGGGTCTGCTGCATTTACACCAAGTTTGGTGTCGTCTGCAAATTTGACTATCCTGCTAGCTACTCCTACATCAATGTCATTAATATAAATAAAAAAACAAGAGCGGGCCAAGGACAGAACCCTGAGGAACTCCTCTTGTCAAATCTGCCCATTCTGATTCTTCACCGTTTGTTACGACTCTCTCTTTTCTATTAGTTACCCAGTCTTCGATCCACTCTACTGTTTCTCCTACAATTCCTAAAGCTCTAACTATTGTCTAGTTTCTAGTGTGGAACTTTGTTAAAGGCCTTTTGGAAATGTAAGTAGAGTATATCTATTGCTCTACTACTGTCGTAAATACCAAGCATGTTATGGAAAAACTCAAATAGGTTTGATAGGAGGATCTGTTTTGCCTGAAGCCATGTTGCCTGTTCAACAACAGGTTGTTTCTATCAATGTGATCCACAATTTGATCTGCAATTATGCACTCAAAAATCTTACAAGGGACTGATGTTAGACAGAATGGTCTATAATTTCCTGGCTCTTCTCTTAGACCTTTTTTGTAAACTGGGGGCAGATTACCTAGTTTCCATCCTTTAGGTGCCTTTCGTTGTTCTGCTGTTTTTCTGTAGAGTTTATAAGGTGAGGAACTATCTCCTCTTTTAACCCTTTAATTTCTCTTGGCTTTATCCCATCCGGGCCAGGAGATTTGAACTTGTTTAGTTTTTCTATTTTGTTTTTAACGTCTTCTTCTGTACATATTATTTTGTCAAGTGGTTCTGGCCCTTCATATTTAATAGCTGGTTCAGGGATTGAGGTAGTGTCTTCTATTGTGAAAACACTAGTCAAAAACTTATTCAATAACTACTTTTTCCAAGTCTGAGTTCACTAGGTTTTCTCCATTGTCTCTTAGGGGACCTATGATATTCTTCATTGGCTTCCTACTGTTAACATGAGCAAAGAATTCTTTTGGGGTTTTCTTACAAACTGATGCAACTCTCTTACCCTCATTTATCTTTGCATTTCTTACAAATTTAGCCACCATTTTACAGTTCTTTATGCCTACTTGTTTCTTCTGGTATTAGGTGTGTATTCATTGATTGTGCAATCTGTCTCTTTCTCTTATTTTATTTATAATTTCTCTGTTGAACCACTTAGGCTGAGGGTTGCCATTTGTTAGTATTTGCTTTAATAGGATACATCTGGAGCGTTTTTCTGTGTATTCTTCCAGAAAGGCTTCCCAATAATTGTCTGTCTGTGTTTTGGTCATAATCTAGATTTTTAACATACTCCTTTTGTTTACTTAGT